>NC_083582.1:1010877-1130877 GCF_027579695.1 Neoarius graeffei | reverse complement strand
ATTTTTACAGTTGAGGTTAATTCCTTAGTACGACTCAACAGAAAACCTTTTAAAATTTGAAGAAAAAATATTCTCATCATCTGCAGTGATCTGGTGACTTGTCCAGGGTGAACCCCACCTCTTGCCCATCGTCAGCTGGGATAGGCTCCAGCTTGCCCACAACCCTGCACAGGATAAGTGGTTACAGATAATGGATGGATATATTTTCTCATCTCATCTCATTATCTCTAGCCTCTCCATCCTGTTCTACAGGGTCGCAGGCGAGCTGGATCCTATCCCAGCTGACTACGGGTGAAAGGCGGGGTTCACCCTGGACAAGTCACCAGGTCATCACAGGGCCGACACATAGACACAGACAACCATTCACACTCACATTCACACCTACGCTCAATTTAGAGTCACCAGTTAACCTAACCTGCATGTCTTTGGACTGTGGGGGAAACCGGAGCACCCGGAGGAAACCCACGTGGACACGGGGAGAACATGCAAACTCCGCACAGAAAGGCCCTCGCCGGCCACGGGGCTCGAACCCAGGACCTTCTTGCTGTGAGGCGACAGCGCTAACCACTACACCACCGTGCCGCCCATGTATCTTCTCATCATTTCTAAAGTTTTTAAGGTGAAGGGTACAGTTACACTACAGCTCATGATGCTTTGTGATGGTTATTGATGAAAATGAGGCGTTTGGTGGCGATGCTTTCCTGACCTTCGGGAAGTTTTCCCAAACCCATCTGCAAGTATTCACCGCTTAGTTTGCCAATGAAAACATCGCCACCAAATTTCAGTGCATGTACTGAAATTTTTCGTGACATTTTTGGTCACTCACGAGGCAGAAACACCAAAAAAACAACTCGCAAATCTCAGAGAACGTTCACTATGTATCATAGGATTGGTGGGGATGCTACCAATTTTTCATCGCCAAGTATTCACAAACCCATCATGAGCAGTAATGTGAGCAGGGCCAAAGAAATTGTTCAGATGTTAAACAGAAAACAGATATAAACATATATTTACCAGACACTTTGCTGCAGTGTGGGCAGGGCTGAGTGGTGGTGGTTGTGGGTTCGGGATTTTTGATAGCACCTCTTTCAGGTTCTGCACTTGTCCTCTGCAGCATGATGGGAGTGGATATTGTACAGCGCAGCACCTTCATGAACAAACTTTCTCCAGTTCACCCTGTTGGTTGCCATATCCTCACAGATATTAATGTCTGCATGACAGTTTAAATCTGCCTTGATGTAGTCCTTGTACCTTTTCTTTTTCCCTCATGGGACATGTCATCCTGTGAAAAGTTGTGAATGCAAGACTTTTTTGGACATGTTTGAATCGGGTCTTCAAATGATGTGGCCTGTCCATCTGAGCTGGTGTTGTGTGATGGTGGCAGTAATGGTGTGGACATTTACATCCTTCAGTACGGTGGGGTTGGTGCATCTATCCTTCTGAGGCACCTCTGAACTTTACCTCTGTTGATGTGCCTCTAGATCCTTCAGGTGTCTGCTGTACATGGTCCAGGGTTCAAAGCAGTAGGGTGGGCAGCACTACTGCTTTATAGACCTGAATTTCTATCCTGTCCTGGATGTCATGATTCTCAAAACCCCTTTTTCTCAGTCTTGAGGATGCCGCACTAGCACACCTGAGATGGTGGTGAATTTCATCACCAGTGTTCGTTTTGGAGGGGAGTTGGTTGGGAAGTGGTCCACATTTTCCAGTCCAATGCTGTCAGCAAAAATCTTTGGTGTGAAACTGAAGTACTTCTGTTGGGTGGTGGCTGGTAGAGGATTCGTGTCTTCTTAATATTGATGTTAAGGCCAAGCTGCTTGCATGCCCCTGCAAAGGCATTAAGAATGAACTGTATGTCCTTTCTGAATGGGCCACAAGGGCATTATCATCAGTATTGTACATCTCCATGATGGATGTGGTGGGTTTTTGCTTTTGGCCCTGAATTATCTGATGTTTCGGAGTTGTCCATCCATTCTGTCATGAGTTTGACTCTGTGGGGTAGATTCTTCGCTGTGAGGTGGAGGATAGAATTGATAAAGATGGAAAACTGGGTTGGTGCAATATCACAGCCCTACTTGACTCCAGTGTGAACCCTGAAGGGATCTGTTCCAACAGATTAATGTTTCTGACATACTGTCATGCAGCAGTCTCAGTATTTGGATGAATTTATCAGGGCATCCAGTTTTTGCCAGAACCGACCAGAGAGTCTGATGGTTTAGTGAGGTCTATGAAGGCCATGTACACTGGCTGATTTTGCTCGTGCCGTTTTTCTATGAGTTTCCAGGTTGTGAAAATCATGTGAGACTCTGTTGGCCAAGACTCAGGCTATAATTTTTCCAGTGGAGGACAAGAAGGAAATTCGAGATAAACATCTGCAGTCTTTCTTGTCATCCTTCTTAAAGATGGAGACAAATTAGGACATCCCTAAGTTTCCACTCTGGTCCCTCAGTCCCACATCAGTATTCCAACCTCAGATTTAACTTAAGTTTACAGACTTAAATGCTATTCAGGAGTTACACAAGATTTACAGGTCGACAATAAAATGGCCTTCATCTTGCTCACATCCTGAGATTGAAGTTTAAGTTTCTTGTATCAAACTGAAGGTATTAACTGTTCAGTGATGGAGACTTGAATGTAAACTGTTCTTAGCGATTGCTGAAAGAACATCCACAGCCATCTTTATGGTTTCTGTGTCGTACCGCCCACAGTAATCTCATGAAGATCTGTGGACTGTGCATGCAGGCCGTCTTCAGTAGCAGTGTGTAATTTTCAGTTGAGTGAGGTTCTAAACAGAAGTGGCCCCATCAGTATGGATCACACAGGTCCAGAACGCAGAAGGAGTCAGGGTCACCTGTATCCCAGGAGTAGCATGTGTATCTCTACAGAGAGAGAAGAGAAGAGAAGAGAAGATAGAAAAAACTCTTCCTTCGGTAAGCTCTTGTACTTTAAGGGTTGTAGTTGATGTCCGCTGTGTGCTGAATGCAAGCAGGGACTCCAGTGAGATCTAGTGATGATGGAATAAATAAAAAAGAGAGCTTTATAAGACTTTTACCAAAAATAACTTGAAATTAAAGTGGAGCTGGACAATTGAGAATGAAATGTGTTGCTGGATTTTCAAAGATTAGTTCTCTGGTTTTGAACTCACAACCTTCTAATCACTAGTTTAGTCCCTACAACACCGCCTAAAGCACTGACACATTCCTTGGTTTAGAAATGTTTACCGCAGGTTTATTTACAGGTCCAGTTACTTGGCTTCTGCCTTCCTGCCATCCCTCTTGGTTAAACCCGAGCCCTGACAGTGGGCTGCTGCAGCCTGAACAGCGTTCCGGTTCCTCAGGGATTCACTGCTTCCCCTTTCTAAAGCTGTAGCATCACAGTCTCATCACACCAATCTCCATCTCTATCTCCTGTCCTTATTCACCCTAACTACAACCCTACTGATTAACACTCTGAGCAGCATATTCGGCTCTGAGGTGGATGCTGATGCTCTGTCACAATCTTGTGAAGGTTCTCAGTAAGCAAGAAACAGTTTCACCCATCAGTGAAGGAATCTCCTGGACCATCAGCCTTGAGAACATCTTCACAAAATCTGTTGGTTGTAACAAGGTCATAATTAAAAATCAAGGGTGACCAGGTGTTTACTGTCTCCACCCCTCGATTCTGGAGCAGCTGATAAACAGCCTTCAGACATCTGGCTCAGGAGGTGATGACTCCAACACATGCGTTACAGTTTCTCATTTGGTGTTACTGTGAGATTTGTTTGGTTGTTTAATGCGCTATTTTCATTACATTAAGTGTAAACCACTTTCTGCTTTATAAATAAAGCTTGCGTACTGTATGTCCTTAAAGTACTGTATGTCCTTAAGGCAGTGCAAAATACATTAATCCAAGGCCACAACTTCAGGTCACTCAGGTGAAACTCAGGTTCTGGAAGCTCACTTGATGCAGACGGCGCCAACTCACGAAGCTAAATTAGTTCATGCAGCAACTTTAACAAAGATATTATCATACAGCTTAACTAGAGGTGCTTATAAGATACACCTTCTTGTTTTCTATTGGCTCATAAATCCAAGGCTTGTGAATTCAAAAGGTCAGATCTCACCTTGAAGGGATCCTCACAGAAAAGCACTCACCCTGTCATCAGGAGAGCATGAGTTCAATTTCCAATGATGCCACAACCATCTATCACTGAGAATCCAAGAGACTTTTATTGTCCATGCTCTCAGGGTGGGGTGGGGTTCGGGGTGTGACTGTGATGATGTCAGCACAAAGTGAAAGTAAGCACAACCAGCAACAAAAGCAGCTTTCATGTTCTGTCTTTTCACTTTCAGCTTTAGCTGAAAAATCAGAAAAGCATTATTTTCAGGCATCACCATGGCAGTGGGTTACAGCTAAACCGTCGACATGGACGCCTCTGCTTTACGAAACGCCTGCTGGTCTCCTCAGGCCTCCTTTTTTATTATGATTCGCATGGTCACACATCACATTACGGCTCTGATCATGATTGTGTTCCAGAAAACTCCCATTAGCCAATAGGAGAGGGAAGAAGAACGCTAATTTGCAGAGCTCACAGTGCTGGGAAGCCATTTGCAGGGGAAGAAGCAGCTTTGGGACCAAAATGTTGCTGGTTTGAGTCCCTGGACTGGCAGGAATGGCTGAAGTGCCCTTGAGCAAGGCCCCTAACCCCCAACTGCTCCCCAGGCTGCTCTGGGTATATTGTATGTTGCTCTGGATAAGAGCATCTGCCTGTAATGTGCTGTGGATAAATGCGTGCTGATAATTAATGATATTCGATATGG
This sequence comes from Neoarius graeffei, assembly GCF_027579695.1. Taxonomy (NCBI): domain Eukaryota; kingdom Metazoa; phylum Chordata; class Actinopteri; order Siluriformes; family Ariidae; genus Neoarius; species Neoarius graeffei. Next base: position 1,126,078 of record NC_083582.1, on the reverse strand, counting down.
TGATGTTTTAAGCACGACTTCGTGGTTATGGGGCTTTAAACTCTGTGCAGGGCCGTAACCAGGATTTTTCAAATACCGAGGTCAAGCATGGCTGACAGCACCGAAGGGCCCCCCCGGCACAACTTAAATAAATAAATAACAAAGCAAGGATAGATTTGGTGGTGGACACATTTATTTTAATAATTCTACAACTGTGGCACCATAACTGTGGTGTTTTATCTGACATAAAAGTAGAAAGGTAGTGAACTCTTGAACTGAGTATACAAACCTAAAGTACCAGTTACCTAAAGTATTGGCATTATTTACATTGCAGCATACACATGACAGAAAGGGTGTGAACTGCTGAATTGTAAGCTTTAGTATTAAACCTTATAATAATAGTGTGAGTGTGTGTGTGTGTGTGTGTGTGAGAGAGAGAGAGAGAGAGAGAGAGAGAGAGAGAGAGACTGAGAGTTTGTGTGTTATTTGTGGGTGTCTGTATGTGTAGAGACATTCTGAGCAGTAATGTAAAGGCATCAGTCTATCTGGCTGTCTTGAATTGAGATCCATTTGCATGCATTCTCTGAAACAGAGTGTTCTTTCTCACCATTGCCTGTAATGTAAGTTTGGCTCATAACACATTTACTTCAACAATTCTAAAACTGGGCCATCAGAACTGTGGAGTTTTGTCTGACATAAAAGTCAAAACTGAACTGAACTGAGTGTATTGCTCGGCTACCTGAAGTATTGGCATTATTTACATTTCATTATCTTAAATTACATTAGAATGTAGGGCTATTAGTTCTGTGTGAAGACTATGCATTAGAGAGAGTGTGTGTGAGTGTATTATTTGTGTGTGTGTGTGTGTGTGTGTGTGTGTCTGTGTGAGTGTGTGAGAGAGAGAGAGAGTTATGAGAGAAAGAGAGAGAGTTACTCGAACCAGCCCGTTTACTCAGCCCTGCACAGGGCTGCCTGTGACAACGTAGTTTTGAATGTTTCTCGAAATGCTAACTAAACTGTAATAGGCAATGACAATGAAACGTTTCCCCTTGGAAAGTTGGCATGACGCCGCTGAACGGTCTGCCACTGCACTGACAATATTTTCTCACCTTCCCTCCTTCTCTTTCTCTGCTCTTCTGTTGGCTGTCCAAACCGTAATTTAGTTTGTTGCAACGTTTTCATTTTGCACTCGGGTAAAGCTCTATAATGCGATGTGACTATTAGCCTACGTTAGGTTAGGTAGGCGTATGTGATAGAGCGTAGACTACACCCTGCCTGTTTTATCCAAAACCCAACTTCCCCGGCCGACACTAGTATAGGCTGCGTCGCGTGACGCTGCGTTAGACACGGCAGCGATAGAGAGAGAGGCTGAGAGATTTCAGATGACATTAGACAAATGTGAATTTTATTGGGGGGAAATACAGATGACATGTGGATGTGGACGCTGCGTTTTACATTGATCACTGCTCGAATTCAGCGTAGACCAATTTTAAATTTCTGAAAAAAAAAAATACCGAGGACATGACCTCGGTGTCCTCAATGGTAGTTACAGCCATGACTCTGTGTGCTTCGGGCTGAGAGGCTGCAAACTGAGGTGGGGTTTACATTAGACCGTATCAGCGGATCATCAGATTAACGTTTTTAAAACGATTAGTGTGCACACAGCAACACCAATACACGATTCGCGTGCACATAGCAACGCCAATACACGGATACGCTCGGCTCCGCAGGCATCCTGCGCTCCAAATCACTCCGCCCTGAACAGCGAGTGCCCTCTGGAGGGTGCGCACTCCGGCCCTGCGCAGCTCACAGAGCGCGCGAGTGAAGTGCACGAGCAGTGATTCGGGACTGAGCCGCTGTGTGTGTGATCCCAGCGCAGATCACTTACTACTTGCAAGTGGAAGGACGGCAAGCCTAAAGACAATCATAACTACACAATGGGCAGTATTTGCATCAGTATTTGCAGTATTTTCATACTTTTATACTCTTTAATGAAAGGTGATACAAGGCGGAAGTCCGCGCCGTTTTTCAGCAGTCGCGTCACATGACCAACGCCAGCGAATCAGGAAGGTGGATGTCACAGTGACGTTGTCCAATGAGACACCAGCTAGAGCTCAGCACGGCGTATCTGCGTATTCTGAATGTTTACACAGCACCGGAGCTGACACGATCTGGATTGAATACGTGGACCCTGGCGGATTCCTGTTTCCCGGCGTTTCCAGGCGGTTTAATGTAAACGGACAGTGCATCCACGAAGAAAACGAGACAGATACGGTCTAATGTAAACTTGGCCTGAGAAACTCTTTAACACTCCTTTACCAACATTTCCTACTTAACCTAACCTAGCATTTACACACACACACACACACACACACACACACACACACACACACACACACACACACACACATCATTTAGAAAGCTGACCTTTCTCAGCTGTCTCTCAGATCAGAAATGTTATTTACACACATGGTAATCTCATCCATGGTTAATTGTTCGCCTCTGATGGGACAACGCACACACACACACACACACACACACACACACACACACACACACACACACACACACACACACACACCTTATCTGGCTTAAATGACTGTCGTTGCAGTATGTAATTTACCCTAATTATAATCATTATTAGAAGCGCCATTACACACACACACACACACACACACAGCTGCTATTCATCCTGCGTGTGAGTATTATGTATTTTTCCCTTACACACACACACACACACACACACACACACACACACACACACACACACACCACTCAGTGCAGTATGGTTAATGCACACACTCCAACATCAGAGACTCTCCATGAACAACAGTTTGTGTTTAAAGTATTTGGGACGGAACCTTAAAATAGCTGATGTTCTAGGAGAAGGGTTCTCACTTTTCATTGGACAGTGACCCCATTTTCAGTGCTCATCACTCCTGTGCTCTCCACTCACCATGTCTAATGAGAGGACTGGGACTGTGTGTCGCAAATAGTCAGGCCCGGTGGTTGAGTCCATTGACTGTATAAAAGAACAGACAGCGCATCATCTCCAAAAGCGAAGCCACCACAGGTCGAGTCTCCTGCTGACTGGCCCCGCCCATCCTCATGAGTTTCAGTGACAAAATACTCATCTTTATCCACATCACATGTATTGTCTAAACTGTCTTTCCATCTACAGAGTCTAATTCAAACAGTTAGTTTCCCTGATGCTGAGATCTGCACAGGTTTTTTTTCCACAGAAATTAATTTTTAAAATGTTATTCTACTATAAAGTCAAGTCAAGTTTATTTGTATAGCGCTTTTAACAATAAACATTGTCGCAAAGCAGCTTTACAGAATTTGAACGACTTAAAACATGAGCTAATTTTATCCCTAATCTATCCCCAATGATGAAGCCTGTGGCGACGGTGGCAGGAAAAACTCCCTCAGACGACATGAGGAAGAAACCTCGAGAGGAACCAGACTCAAAAGGGAACCCATCCTCATTTGGGCAACAACAGACAACATGACTATAACATTAACAGTTTTAACATGAAGTCAGTTTCGTTGATGTTATAAACTCTTCATTGATGGAAACTTGAGTGCAAAACTGTTCATGACAACTGCAGTCCTAAAGTTAGCAAGTCAACTGTAGTCCTCAGCCATAAAAGCATTACTGTAAGAGTCCAGAGCGTCCTCCAGGTGTGAATTTCAACTGTCCTCATGGGGCCGTCCTCCACAGGAGCGATGCGATGAGACTCCAACCAGACACAGGGCACCAGGATGGAGCAGGCAGGTCCGAGGAGCAGAAGAGGTTCAGCATCTCGATCCCAGGATTAACATGTAACTCAGAGGGACAGATTTTTTTTTTTTGGGGGGGAGAAAACCCAGGTTGTTAGGTATGCCCAATGTCACCTGAATAAGTAGGAACAGTATACATATTGCACTGAGTACAAGCAGGGACTCCGGCAACTAACTATGACAGCATAACTAAAAGGAGAGAGCCAGAAGGTAACACAGGCATGAGGGGCCCCGGGACATAAAGCAGCAGCCACTACACCGTCAACAAACTCGAGTGAGCAAGCGAGTGGGGACTGACAGCATCCATACATCCCAGTTTACCAAAACACTCTGTCTGAGGATCCTCCAGATCTACTCCTTTACCTCATAAACACTATTAACACAAGGCTTGACTAAACAGATCTGTTTTCAGCCGAGACTTAAACGCTGGGACTGTGTCTGATTCCCGAACATTACTTGGAAGGCTGTTCCATAACTGTGGGGCTTTGTAAGAAAAGGCTCCGCCCCCTGATGTAGCCTTCACTATACGAGGTACCAGCAGATAGCCTGCACCTTTTGATCTAAGTAGGCGTGGCGGGTCATAGAGGAGCAGAAGTTCACTCAGGTACTGTGGTGCGAGACCATTCAGTGCTTTAAAGGTCAATAGTAGTATTTTATAATCAATACGAAATGTGATTGGGAGCCAATGCAGTGTGGATAAGACAGGGGTGATGGGGTCATATTTTCTAGTTCTAGTAAGGACTCTTGCTGCTGCATTTTGAACTAACTGGAGCTTGTTTATGCACTTATTGGAACATCCAGACAGTAAGGCATTACAATAATCCAACCTGGAGGGAACGAAAGCATGGACTAGTTTTTCCGCGTCATGTAGTGACATTAAATTTCTTATCTTTGCAATATTTCTGAGATGAATGAAAGCTATCCGGGTGATGTTATCAATGTGAGTTTCGAATGAAAGACTGGGGTCAATAATCACGCCGAGGTCTTTTACTGCTGCACGTGAAGAAACAGAAAGGCCAGTAGGTGTGGCTACACTTGGGAATGAACTGAACTGAGACTGGCTGCATCCATCCAGATAACTCCACCCCACAATTTACTGTTAAAAGCTTCCTTATTTGAACTTTTCCGAACACATGCAATAATACAAACTGTGAGCCACTTCTGTTCAAAACATTTGAAACAGAGGTTTCACAGAAAAGGGCGGGTTTAATCATGTGGCCATATCAGTGACCTTAATAGTTAAATCACCAATTCAAAAAAAGTTGGGACACTGTGTAAAACATAAATAAAAACAGAATGTGAAGATTTGCAAATCATTGAAACCCGATATTTCATTGAAAATAGTACAAAGACAACATATCAAATATTGAACCTGAGAAACTTTTTTGTTTTTTGAAAAAGATGTGCTCGTTTTTAATTTGATGTCAGAAACACTGGACCACTTTACGAACTCAGGGAATGAGAGACATGCTAACAACTCAAGGTGCACTTTATTTAATTTTTTCAAGCTCACTTTTCAGCAAATTTATTTTATTTTTTTACACACACACACACACACACACATGGTGCTGTGAAGCTCAGCTCTCTTTATCTCTACCATTTTTTTTTGAAAGAACACAGAAAACATGCAGAAGTTAATTGAGTCATCAAACACAGGTGAGACTTATCACGTGACCTGCCAGTTCTGCCTGACTCCTCGCCACCCACAACTGACGCACGACCACGCCCCACTGCCACCAACACATTTCAGAAAAGTTGGGACGGGGTCATGTTCACCACTGTGTTGCATCACCTCTACTTTTACAACCCCGATTCCAAAAAAGTTGGGACAAAGTACAAATTGTAAATAAAAACGGAATGCAATAATTTACAAATCTCAAAAACTGATATTGTATTCACAATATAACATAGACAACATATCAAATGTTGAAATTGAGACATTTTGAAATTTCATGCCAAATATTGGCTCATTTGAAATTTCATGACAGCAACACATCTCAAAAAAGTTGGGACAGGGGCAATAAGAGGCTGGAAAAGTTAAAGGTACAAAAAAGGAACAGCTGGAGGACCAAATTGCAACTCATTAGGTCAATTGGCAATAGGTCATTAACATGACTGGGTATAAAAAGAGCATCTTGGAGTGGCAGCGGCTCTCAGAAGTAAAGATGGGAAGAGGATCACCAATCCCCCTAATTCTGCGCCGACAAATAGTGGAGCAATATCAGAAAGGAGTTCGACAGTGTAAAATTGCAAAGAGTTTGAACATATCATCATCTACAGTGCATAATATCATCAAAAGATTCAGAGAATCTGGAAGAATCTCTGTGCGTAAGGGTCAAGGCCAGAAAACCATACTGGGTGCCCGTGATCTTCGGGCCCTTAGACGGCACTGCATCACATACAGGCATGCTTCTGTATTGGAAATCACAAAATGGGCTCAGGAATATTTCCAGAGAACATTATCTGTGAACACAATTCACCGTGCCGTCCGCCGTTGCCAGCTAAAACTCTATAGTTCAAAGAAGAAGCCGTATCTAAACATGATCCAGAAGCGCAGACGTCTTCTCTGGGCCAAGGCTCATTTAAAATGGACTGTGGCAAAGTGGAAAACTGTTCTGTGGTCAGAGGAATCAAAATGTGAAGTTCTTTATGGAAATCAGGGACGCCGTGTCATTCGGACTAAAGAGGAGAAGGACGACCCGAGTTGTTATCAGTGCTCAGTTCAGAAGCCTGCATCTCTGATGGTATGGGGTTGCATTAATGCGTGTGGCATGGGCAGCTTACACATCTGGAAAGACACCATCAATGCTGAAAGGTATATCCAGGTTCTAGAGCAACATATGCTCCCATCCAGACGACGTCTCTTTCAGGGAAGACCTTGCATTTTCCAACATGACAATGCCAAACCACACACTGCATCAATTACAGCATCATGGCTGCGTAGAAGAAGGGTCCGGGTACTGAACTGGCCAGCCTGCAGTCCAGATCTTTCACCCATAGAAAACATTTGGCGCATCATAAAACGGAAGATACGACAAAAAGGACCTAAGACAGTTGAGCAACTAGAATCCTACAATAGATAAGTTGTTCCAAGATGGTGCCGCGGACGGTTGCCTCAGTACTTCGCTCTCTCGTACTTTCTACGTTTTTGTGTATTTGTTGTGTTGAGCCTCAGTCTATGGGAAACTAGGAGACCCATATTCAGAGGGAGGCAGTATGAGTCACAGTTTAGACTCCCACAGTGAAGATATTTCTGATGCTGAGGCTGTTTATGCGAATTACAAGATTTCATGTAATGATGCTCAAGTTGTCTTTCAGAATTTACACAAAGTTAATGGCAGTGACAGTCTTTTCTACACTCCTGTGATGATTGGTAATACAATGAGCCTAAATGCTATGCTGGACAGTGGTTCTATGGCCTGTACCATCAATGAGAATGCTGAAATGAGGCTTAAAGAAGCTGGAGTAGTGACAGCAGATGATCAGTTCAGTACAAATGTCGTTCTCATTGGCTGTGGTGGTCGCCGCATCATGCCCAAGTCAGCTGTCTACTTGCAGATGGAAGTGTATGGCTGCAAGATGGTGGTGCCTACTCTAGTTTGAGGTCAACATGATGAGATGATACTGGGCACTAACATTATCAAGCACATTCTATGTCAGTATAAGCAGTGTGACGCCTATTGGAAAGCTGTGTCAGCCCCCTGTTCTGCTGGCGAGCCAGAATCAGAGCAGTTCCTGTCTATGCTTGCTGGTCTGGACCGTTGGAGAGGTGAGGAAGTCCCCCACAGGATAGGCACTGTCAGGAGCAACTCAGCCGTGTACCTTGAGCCTGGCCATGAGTACTTGTTATGGGGGAAGCTACCTAAGTCTGCAGCTGTGTCTCCTGGTAGCACTGTGATGACTGAGCTCACATCATGCCGCTCAGCGCCTATAGGAATCCTGGTGGCGAGAATGGTGACGTCATTGTGGCGAGACAGATGGCTTCCATTAAAGCTCATCAACACCTCTGACAGGCCTGTATTAGTAAGACACAATGCTAAGCTAGCAGATATTTTTCCCTGTATTGCTCACACACACTGAAGTCCCACTGGTCAGTTGTTCTCTTTTAACCAGTCCCTCTGGAAATGAGGCGTGCTCTGCTGACGAAAGACTGAAATCAGTCGGATTGAGTGGGATTGATGTAAACTCCTGTGATGTGACTGAAGAGTGTAGAGACAAGCTGACTGAAATGGTTCTGCGATACAATGACATCTTCTCACGCCATTATGTCGATTGTGAAGAAACAAAGGGCTTCGTCCATCGCATTCGCCTATCAGATCACAGACCATTCTGGCTTCCTGACAATCCGTTGACTCATATCATGACAAAGCCGAAGTTAGACTGCTGTGAGCAATGCTGGGTGGCCAAGTTAGCCAGCTATAACTTTGATATCAAGTATGTCCCAGGTCCGAAGAATGTGGTCGCCAATGCCCTTAGCTATGTGCCTTTTGTCAAGGAAAAAGTCAGTCTCAGACTGCTACAAGAACCATACAGAAGCCTTCTCTCTGAAGTGCAAGGTGTGACGAGTGACTCTGTTCAAGACACCTTCCGCTGCTCCAGTTCCCATCTTTGGAATCCACGACAAGCTGATGATCATGCTGAGATTGTCTTTGCTCCTGTATGTGTCCATGCTCAATCCATTGAGATGGATGAGATATCTGCTGTCCTGCAATCACACAATGAGTGGGATACTGGAGCAAGAACCCGCACTGTTGCAGCTCTGCACCATGTGCCACAGCTGGTCCCGGGTGGTCAAGATTCACTCCCTGCTTACACAGTGAAGGAACTGCGTGATGAGCAGCTTAAAGACAGAGCCCTCTCTCGAGTTTTGTATTATGTGGAGAGACATCGCAGACCCTCCAGAAGAGAGCGAGCATGAGAGTCAGTTGCAGTTTTGAGATATCTGAAACACTGGGAGAAGCTTGTTCTCAGCAACGGAATACTCTACAGGGTTTCAAGAGACCAAGTAACAAAGTCTAAGTGTCACCAGTATGTGGTCCCTGAGTCACTCAAAGCCGTTGTCCAGAGTGGTGTTCACAACAATGCTGGTCACCAGGGCCAGTTCAGAAGCCTTGGGTTGGCCAGGCAGAGATTCTTTTGGCTCAGTCTTGACAGAGATGTGAGAGACTATGTCCACAACTGCAGGCGGTGCATTGTCAGCAAGACAGCGGAACCTGTCGACAGGGGACCCTTGGTGAGCATCACCTCCACCAGGCCACTCCAGCTTGTTTGCATCGACTTCTGGACAGCGGAGGATGCTAGGAATGCAGGATGCGAAAGTCCTTTGGGACAAGTTCTTCTGTGTGTTTGGGTTCCCAGAACGTATTCACAGTGACCAAGGAGCAAGCTTCGAGAGTCAACTGATCAGCGAGCTTCTTAGAGTCTCTGGTATAAGGAAATCACACACCACCCCATATCACCCCATGGGTAATGGTAGTGTGGAGCATTTTAACAGAACCCTTGGTAATGTGATCCGTGCACTCACTTCAGACACAAAAGCCAACTGGCTGAGACGTCTTCAGACACTGACATTCATGTACCGTACAACTGCACAGTTCATGAGACAACGGGCTACGCACCTTTTTACTTAATGTTTGGACGGACTCCATGTCTACCTATTGATGTGCTCTTCCGTACTGCCCTGAACGATCCAGCTGTGGTTAGCTATGACAAGTGTGTCGCATCTCTTGAGAAAGATCTAAAGGATGCCATGTTGATAGCTCAGGAACATGTCACAAAAGAACAGCGCTGTCATACTGAGCTTTACAACAGGAGAGCGAAAGGACCTGCCATTGCCATTGGTGACCGTGTGTTGGTGGCAAACAAGAAGGAAAGAGACAAGAGAAAGGTTGCAGATCACTGGGAGTCCACAGTGTACACTGTAGTGGACAGGAACACTGAAACACACACAAGATCCGCGACACAGCCTCTGGACAGGAGAGAATTGTCCACCGTAATCTGTTAATGCTGGTCAATTTCCTGCCAGTAGATGACACAGGTGTGCTGACTGACTCAGTTTCATCTTTGTCTTCTGCTCAGCTGTCGGACCAAAGTGATGACTCCGCATCAGTGAGACAAGGCTCCTTGCCTGATAGTGTGAGTGAAAACCGTGAGGATCTGAGTTCTAGCCCAGGATCTCAGGGAATGCAAATGGGACACGAGCAAGGCAAGAGTGTTGGGCGTGACTCAGTGGCTGTTCCGGAGTCTATGGACCCTGAGGGGAGAACTGTCGAGTGGATTGCTCAGTCACCATTACCTGAACCGTCACAGGTGGAGTCAACTGATGTTGTATGCACAAGACCAGCTCTCTCTGTTTCAGAGTGACCCAGAGAAGTCTGAAGACCGTGCAAGTGACCAGTCCATTGCCTCTGACTTTTGACCTGTGACTGACACTGACACTAGTAGGGGTGTTAGTTACATGGACGGACAGACTGTCAGTTGTGAGGTAGACACACTTATATATACACAGACGGATGGACAGACTGTCATAACACAGACAGTTTCTGTTACACAGTCTGAAAATCCCAGTTTATCTACACAGGTGAGGTCTAGGTTTGGTCGCATTATGAAGCCAGTTGACAGACTGATTCAGATCATGTCCAGACAAGACATTGTTCACCCACACTCATCCATGCAGGCTGTTTGCAGGTCAGTGTTTCAGATTTTTCGTGATTAGTCGAAGTTAACTGTAGAGTTCTTTTTATACACATATGATTGCATGTGATATGATTAGTCTTATGGAGGTTTGTTTTATTTTCTTGTTTTCCTAGTGGCTTTTAGTACACAGTGTAGATGGGTCTTGTGGGGTGTATAAGGCACCCTACTGCCAGTGGTTGGTTAGAGAGTTTGCGTGCCTCTTCTTCCACGTCATCCTTTTTGGATACCTTTTTTGGTTGGCTTTCCAGTTATTGGTGGCCCTCAGTATGTGCCAGTGTTTGTGGCTAGTGTGCTTTATGCTTCTAGATGCTACTCGGATTTGGCGAAATTCAGGGCAGGTGGGTGTAACAGAGTTAAAAATGTATAATAGTGTTTGTATGTGATTTTTGCCATTAATTGAGCAGCCTAATGCTGTATTGGGGATTTGGAGCCTCCTTTGGAGGTAAGGTGGACTGCAGGTCTGCTGGGTTGTCCCTGAGCGCTTGCCATACCCCAGGGGTGTCCAAACTGATCCGTAAAGGGCCGTGTGGCTGCAGGTTTTCATTCCAGCCATGCAGCAGCACACCTGACTTGGCTCATTCAATCAACTGAACTGTCTTCACACAGTCAAATACTTGCAGCCACACCCACCCTTGATTAAAGGGTGGGTGTGTCAGTTGATTGAATAAGCCAAATCAGGGTGCTGCTGCATGGCTGGAATGAAAACCTGCAGCCACACGGCCCTTTATGGATCAGTTTGGACACCCCTGCCATACCCGATCAGAAAAGCTTTGCACTGCATCGGGTAGGTTCACTGTATAAAGCACTTCACATTATATTTTAATTTCTTTATATTAAAACATGATTTATGTTTGTAACTTCAACATATTACATGTGTGATGTTATTTTACATGCATTGTGAGGGTTTGAGTGAAATTCGTGTCACAGACATAAAGTTTATTGTTTTTGGTTGTGCCACGGGTTTATGCAGACTGAGATTAACGTGGCTGGCTCTAAACCCCGCTAGCAAGTTCTCATTCATTCCGTGGATAGTTTAGTTTAGTGTGCATGGAAGATACAGCTTAGTTTAACATGTATTAAATGTATAGTTAGTCTGACATGCTTTGTATGTGTGCATTGCCTTTGTTTATCTATGTCTGTATGTGATAAGATCGCGAATGTTCACTGAGTGTTCTCGAACGGTAATTAGCAGACACTCCATGCCTCTGAACATTCCACTCTGTCTAGCCTGCTAGCGCTGCGTGAACGATGAATGCATGTAATTAGCCCATGTAACGCGGTGCAATTCTGTTATTTTGTTTGTGCAGATGCTGCACGCTCAATGTACACCGGAGCCTGAAGGCTTATTTGTTCTATTTTTCTAAAGGTATGCTGCTCCAGTCCGAATGTGAATGTATATAGCATGTGAATGTGTAAATGAATACGTTTTGGTATTACAGTTACAATGCATTCCTTATGGAAACAAGATTTTCATTCTTTTATATGAATATAGTTTTGTTATTATGAAAAAGAAAGAAAAGCTTTGCACTGCATTGGATGCTGCGCATTCGGTGTACAGCAGAGCCTGAAGGCTTATTAGTTTTATTTTTCTAAAGAGAAATAAATGTACAAAAAATAAAAACAACCATCTCGTGTCCCCTGACTGCCTGACCTCCGTTATATTAGCGCTGTCGCCTCACAGCAAGAAGGTCCGGGTTCGAGCCCCGGGGCCGGCGAGGGCCTTTCTGTGTGGAGTTTGCATGTTCTCCCCGTGTCCGCGTGGGTTTCCTCCGGGTGCTCCGGTTTCCCCCACAGTCCAAAGACATGCAGGTTAGGTTAACTGGTGACTCTAAATTGAGCGTAGGTGTGAATGTGAGTGTGAATGGTTGTGTGTCTCTGTGTGTCACCCTGTGATGACCTGGCGACTTGTCCAGGGTGAACCCCGCCTCTCACCCAGAGTCAGCTTGGATAGGATCCAGCCCGCCCGCGACCCTGCACAGGATAAGCAGCTACGGATAATGGATGGATGGATGACATCCAGCCAGGCAGCTATCGAAATTTGTGCAAAAGCCATTTATCAGTGAAGATGTACGCTACTAACAACATTAGGATGGAATTTTATAAATAGGCCTCCCAAATAATGAGTTTAATGCACTGTGCACTAAACCAGTCTAAACCAGCTGCTCTTCCTGTTGGCAAATTTCCAGTTCATGTCCAAGTGATAAACATCCTTGCTAAACGCATCCATATTAATGAAATATCTCCAGCTGAAATGATCTAAACTCTCTGGATAGATGTACGGTAATAACGAGAATTAGAGAATGTGACCGTATTCACCTGGGGGCGGGGCTACCAAAGCAGACACTGAGGGACTCCGCCCCTCGGCACTACTGCACAAGCCGGAGGAGGAGAACGTCTCTCCTGTACAGACTGTGGCTGAAAATTGGACAGCATGGTAGAGGGATTGTGGCTTCATTTCTGTCGAAGAGGAGTGCGCTGTCTGTTCTTTATCCAGCCGACAGTTCAGTCGCGTTCACCTGCTGCACTTCACATCGTATTCTCATGAGAGTAAAGATCAGATACAACAAAACATCACAGCAGGTGTGTGCTAAGACTCGGGGTGTTCATTTCTGTGCCTTCCTGCACTGGTTTAGTGAACAAAATGTTACAAATAAATATTATAAACATGCATTAGTGCTGTATATGATCACATAATTAATCATTAATCCGGTCAGATTTTCAGTTCTGTGACAGAAAAATTTAGATTTTACCCGACGTCAGAGCATCACTGCAGCAGTCCAGCTACACGATGAAATATCCAACATGTTGTTCACATTATTAGATTATTCTGGATTGTTTCTACCAACAAACTATGACCCCACGCCTTGCAAATAATAAGCAATTATTGGACGAGGTTGAACAAAATACCGTGATTTGTTAGTGGCGAAAAAGCAAATAATTGTTTGTCAAAGCCGAAGGGAGACACTAACAAATCACAATATTTTGTGAAAACTGAGTTCAATAATTGTTTTATCATTGAAATTATTATTTTTTAAAAATAAAGTTCATGGAACGAGTCAAACAATAACAAAGAAATTGAGCCATGTTGACAAAAATGCGAAGTAACTGCGCGTGATCAGAGCGTTATTTGCAGGCAGTTATTTACAGTTCGCTCAGCCAATCAAAACGGAGTAAAAATAATCTGAATGATAAAATGATTTATTTGTTGGCTGCAGCACTGATGTGGTCTGGTGTATAATAATAATAATAATAATCTGACAGTTTTAAATATCAATAAATAATCTATAAATCAAGTTTATACAGTGTGACAGAAACTAATTTATAAACGCACTGTGGTTACGGTGTAATGGTCAGTAAATAAAGCTCCTGTGACTCACTGGGGAAGCTGTGGCCTAATGGTTAGAGAAGCAGCTTTGGGACCAATAGGTTGTCGGTTTGATTCCCAGTACCAGCAGGAATGGCTGAAGTGCCCTCGAGCGGGGCCCCTAACCCCCACCTGCTCCCCAGGCTGCTCTGGGTGTGGTGTACATCACTCTGGATAAGAGCGTCTGTTAGATTAATGTAATGTTCGAGAACCTGTGTACAATGAGAACCTTCGTTAGTGATGAACTGTACTGTGTTAATGAAGAAATGCATCACAACAGGAAACATGTTCAGTTCCTGGGTTTTTATTTTATTGTTTATTTCCACTAAGAACTCCTGCGGAGAGCAAAAGTTCAGTCATGAACACCACCAAGTCTTTCAGTTTCCTGTCTGAGATCAGTCAGTTTCCTGGAGATGGCATTGATTTTCTATAGAAAGTTATGCCAGTGCAGTGTGAACGATATTACTCCAGCATCGATCATCTCACTGGGTTCTGAACACTTTCCCCTTTTTTCTTTTGTTTGGGTTCTTTTTTATTGGAAAAGTGATGGATGTGTTTGAGCTTCAGTCGGAGACAGGGAATGATTTTCTGGAACTCAGTGATGAAACACTCACCTTACATAGAAACCTCACCATTTTGATCAAACAGCCAAACTGGACTTATTAAATCATTTCTCACATTTTTTTTTTTACCTCATTTGTTTTATAGATTTAAAAAAACAAACATAAAAAAAAACATTTTAAAGTGTGGAGCGAGTGAGCGAGCTGCGTGGTGAGGAGACGACATTTAACTCAGCTCCGTTTTTTAGATTTATTGATTTTTCTCAAAGGAAGTGTGTGTGTGCGTGTGTGTGTGTGTGTGTGTGTGTGTGTGTGTGTAAATATCATTTATGTCCTTGTCTTTATGATATCTTTACATAAATATGATGTAAGATTTCAGCTAAATTCCAACAGTGAACTTCGTTACCCAGAATTCCTTTCAGTTTAACATTTAAAATTTACACTGAATTTTTTTAAAAATGTGATTTGACATAAATCACTATCAGCGTTATTTGTAGGCAGCCCTGAAGTTCTTACAAAGCCCCACAGTTATGGAACAGCCTTCCAAGTAGTGTTCGGGAATCAGACACAGTCTCAGTGTTTAAGTCTCGGCTGAAAACAGATCTGTTTAGTCAAGCCTTGTGTTAATAGTGTTTATGAGGTAAAGGAGTAGATCTGGAGGATCCTCAGACAGAGTGTTTTGGTAAACTGGGATGTATGGATGCTGTCAGTCCCCACTCGCTTGCTCACTCGAGTTTGTTGACGGTGTAGTGGCTGCTGCTTTATGTCCCGGGGCCCCTCATGCCTGTGTTACCTTCTGGCTCTCTCCTTTTAGTTATGCTGTCATAGTTAGTTGCCGGAGTCCCTGCTTGTACTCGGTGCAATATGTATACTGCTCCTACTTATTCAGGTGACATTGGGCATACCTAACCACCTGTGTTTTCTCCCCTCCCCCAAATCTGTCCCTCTGAGTTACATGTCAATCCTGAGATCGAGATACTGAACCTCTTCTGCTCCTCGGACCTGCCTGATCCATCCTGGTGCCCTGTGTCTGGTTGGAGTCTCATCGCATCGCTCCTGTGAAGGACGGCCCCATGAGGACAGTTGAGGGTTATACCTGGAGGACGCTCTGGACTCTTACAGTAATGCTTTTATGGCTGAGGACTACAGTTGACTTGCTAACTTTAGGACTGCAGTTGTCATGAACAGTTTTGCACTCAAGTTTCCATCAATGAAGAGTTTATAACATCAACGAAACTGACTTCATGTTAAAACTGTTAATGTTATAGTCAGGCTGTCTGTTGTTGCCCAAATGAGGATGGGTTCCCTTTTGAGTCTGGTTCCTCTCGAGGTTTCTTCCTCGTGTCGTCTGAGGGAGTTTTTCCTTGCCACCGTCGCCACAGGCTTCATCATTGGGGATAGATTAGGGATAAAATTAGCTCATGTTTTAAGTCGTTCAAATTCTGTAAAGCTGCTTTGGGACAATGTTTATTGTTAAAAGCGCGATACAAATAAACTTGACTTGACTATCAGAACATCTCAGAACAGCCTCAAATCTTCAACAAAATATCAGACAGAAAAGAGTGTTAAACTTTTGGCATGCCATAATTATCATAAACTGATTAGATTGGGTTTAGGTTGGACAGGGGTGTGGTTTATTTCTTGTGTAAATCAGTCAAGAACGTCATTACATCATCACTCTGACTCCCTGTTTCAGCAGGAAATACAATACATCAAAGTCTGGAATCAGATCACAGCTCTCAAGCTATTTCATGGTCTTTAATCAAGAATATACTGACCCATACAAGCTTCTCACAGATATTTGGCATGATTATGAAGTGGGCAGGGCTTAAAGCCTTCACATAATGCAGTGACTTCAAGTAGACAACAACCTCAAAGCCAACATTTTTCTACTGAGTTTAGATATTTTATTGTTATATTAGTGTTTAAGAGAAGATATGTGTAGATACAATTGATCCAAAAATCCAAAAAGAATTTGTCTTGTCTTAATAATTAAGTAAAAGAATCTGAATTCAGTTCATGTAATCTTCATATTGTTCTCAGGAAAATAAAGAAAGACGAACCCGAGGTTATCTCTATGCCAACAAATATAAACGGCATCAAGGACATTTCTTTGTGCCCATAATGTCAGTTACGCAACGACAACATGCTTTTCTTTTCTCGAGGGTTCCGTAGCGCAGAGGAACCGGTGGGAGGTAGAGGTGTGTGCTGCGTCTGTTCCAGTTAGCACAGCAAGGAGCCGGAATGGAGGTCAGAAATCCAACAGACATGCCAATCTCAGGCTAATTCCGCTTTCAGGGTCCCAACAGGCACACATCGGAGAGAAAAGCACCACAACAACTGGTTTTAGGGGACAAACAAACAGGAAAACTATTAAACCAGTAAAACCAGGAAATGTGAGGAAGAGGAAATGGTGAGTCTCAAGAAACACAAGACAAGCTGTTGGGATCTGCTGTCAGAGAAAACACACAACACCTCACTGACAGATAAACAGAAGGATTTAACAAGGGAGCACTGCGTTCACAGCAGGAGTCATACAGGAACAGGAAGTCAGCAAGAGGAGAGGTGGGAGTTTCCTGTCCTGGTTCCTGTCTTTGCCCCTTAAAGGGAACCTGCAGAGAAAAATAAACATCGGCTGGAAATATTACACATTTTTACACAAGTGTATTTTGACTCCGCTGTGCTGTCACACTGTGTAACGTAAAGCAGAGCTTTAAAATTCTTTTGTATTCCCGCTCACTTCAGCGTACTGAGATTTCGTGGGCGGAGTCAAAGGTCAGCATGACATAGAATCGTTGATGGGTTTCCTGTATCCTGATTGGCTTGCTGACACTGCGATGGAGTCAGATGGACGAAACATTGTTGAAAAATAGCGGCGTGTAAAGCCCATGGTTACAAAAATAAGGGAAAGCAATTTTTCTGTTCCATCGCCGACAACCGAGTGACAGAAACAGCAAGCTAAACAGCAGCGACACAACTCGGGAACAGGCCACACTTCAGAAACAAACAGATCACTCCTCTGGGAGAAATTCTGTTGTTTTTGAGGAGCGTTTTGAGCCCGACTGCTCTGAAAGGAATCTCCAGGCCGAGCTCTCGGGCTACGCAGGTCGCGTTCGACTCAAACCCGACGCTGTGTGAATGATATTCCAACACCGTCCACGGGACGGGGAGTCAGGACACGCAAACTGATCAACTACAATAGCGCAAACATTCAAAGCTAATATTTATATTTAGTCACGGTCTCAAAGCGGAGCTCCTGATGAGTGTAAAATGTGTGAGTAAATAACCTGCGATCTGTTTAAAAACCAAGTTAAAAATAAGCGCCGGATAAAAACCCATCTGTCTTATGAAAATAAAGACACAGATTTCGTTGTCCGGTGCTCCGCCCTTCACGCCGCTATAAACTCACACTCAGCTCCGAGCCGTCACTCGCCGGTATTTACACCATATAAACTACTGTAGCGCACTCCATGTCTATACCTGTATTCACACAATCAATCAATCAATCAATCAATCAATCAATATGCTTTATAGCTGGTATGGATACACACACACACACACACACACACACACACACTGAGTTTCTGTGTATAATTGGCTGATTACTGATGTGTGAGTTCTCCATCTGGTGCTGCTCCTCTCACATCAGGCTCCCATGCTAACATGCTACATGCTACACACAGGTGATCATGGTCTGTTTATCATCCATTTCCACTGCAGGTGTGTGTGTGTGTGTGTGTGTGTGTGTGTGAGAGTGAGAGAGACACGTTTCCAGACCGAGTTTATCTGTGAAAGAGTTCAGTGACTGTGCCTGTATTGTATCACATAAAAGTCGGTGCTCTTTACAACAAACACACTCAGTGTCAGTTTTCGGCTTGGCGCACTTTCCACATCGGCACCAGGTCGCTGCCCGACCCTTTTCACTGCCTTCCCGACTTTGTGCTTGTGAACACCACCGATTTCATCATTAGTCATCTGATGAGTCGCAGCTGAAATCATTTCCCAGATGTGGATGGTCCTTTTC
Source organism: Neoarius graeffei (assembly GCF_027579695.1). NCBI lineage: Eukaryota > Metazoa > Chordata > Actinopteri > Siluriformes > Ariidae > Neoarius > Neoarius graeffei. The sequence continues at coordinate 1,107,672 of NC_083582.1, read as the reverse complement.
CTGAGGTTCATACAGATTCCTGGTTTCTCCGCTCGCTGTACGGACTCGGAGATCACTCTCTTTCATCTCAATAAATCCAGACTAATGAGTGTGTTTACATCGGTGACACTTAACTTCCGCTGCCTGGCTGTCAACAAATTACGTCACATCCTGGGAGCCATATTGTTTTCCCCTGTGCAATAAAACTTGTCATGCTTTTGGACTTTTAAGCTCTTAAAGCTACTTATGATCTAATCATAAGTAGCTTTAAGTGGTGTAGTGATTAGCATGGTCACCTCACAGCAAGAAGGTTCTGGGTTCAAGCCCCGTGGCCGGCGAGGGCCTTTCTGTGCGGAGTTTGCATGTTCTCCCCGTGTCCGCGTGGGTTTCCTCCGGGTGCTCCGGTTTCCCCCACAGTCCAAAGACATGCAGGTTAGGTTAATATGGGACGACCTTGTGCTGAGGTGCCCTTGAGCGAGGCACCGAACTCCCAACTGCTCCCCGGGTGCTGTTAGCAGGGCTGCCCACTGCTCTGGGTGTGTGTGTGTGTGTGTGTGTGCTCATTGTGCATGTGTGTGTTCACTCCTTCAAATTGGCTAAATGCAGAGAAGAATTTCACAAGCGTATGATGAATAAAGTTGCTGTTGCTGTTGTTCTTTTTTTTCATCAGGTGACTGCAGGTGTGCACATTATTATAATTAGGGTGTGTACCATCAATATTCATCATGTTTAAATGCTGTACAGGTAACCTTTCCTGAGAGAAAGGGTGTGTGTGCGTGCGCTCCTTTAGCGATATCACTCTCAGTCTCTCTGGACACTGCTGTACTGAAAGCACAGAGAAACACAGAGTACAGTGGAGGTGATCAGACGAAGGTGAGAATCATTACATGTTATCTGCGTGTTAACTCCGCCCCCTCTGCATCTGCAGCTGCCCCTCTGCCACAATTGCCGATTTCTCACCTCTTACTTTACACTCTCCATTTCAGACCATAATCATTTTCATATCATTAAACTCACGCACACACACTAGGTCTTCTCATCTCATTATCTGTAGCCGCTTTATCCTGTCCTACAGGGTCGCAGGCAAGCTGGATCCTATCCCAGCTGACTACGGGTGAAAGGCGGGGTTCACCCTGGACAAGTCGCCAGGTCATCACAGGGCTGACACATAGACACAGACAACCATTCACACTCACATTCACACCTACGCTCAATTTAGAGTCACCAGTTAACCTAACCTGCATGTCTTTGGACTGTGGGGGAAACCGGAGCACCCGGAGGAAACCCACGCGGACACGGGGAGAACATGCAAACTCCACACAGAAAGGCCCTCGCCGGCTCCGGGGCTCGAACCCAGGACCTTCTTGCCGTGAGGCGACAGTGATAACCACTACACCACCGTGCCGTCCCCACTAAGTCTTTTTAGACTTTAATAGCTCTCTCGCTCTCTCTGTGATAGAGGGACTTTGTCTCTCACTGACCCTGTTGGTTCTATTTTTATTTGTGCTTACAGAAGTCTTTATGATGCAGATGAAGCTCTAATGGATTCTAGCTGCTTTTGTTCAAGCTTCTTTCTTTGTAACAAAGATCAACACACACACACACACACACACACACACACACACACACACACACACACACACAAAATGCAATCAAGGCAAAAAGTTGAATTGTTCTGATAAAACAACTCTACATTATCAGTCTGTTCCTCATGGCCAATCATAACACACACACACACGACACACACACACACACACACACACACACACACACACACACACACACACACAGGTTTGACAGAGCTGTACTGTGACCGGTGTGGAGCAGCAGGAGGACAGCAAGTGTAAAGTGTAGGGAATGATAAGACTGTATCAGTGTGACAGTACAGACTGAAGGACCATGCTGTTATTGATCATAGGGAAGGATTTTAACACACACACACACACACAATCTGCAAACACAAATACTTTACGCCCTTCACATACCCTTCCGTGTGTGTGTGTGTGTGTGTGTGTGTGTGTGTGTGTGTGTGTGTGTGTTTTCGTCCTGAGAGGGTCACCCCTTCATTAAAACTCCAGCTATTTCAGGTCTCTCATTATCAAATGTCACCTCATATGAATAGTGTGTGTGTGTGTGTGTGTGTGTGTGTGTGTACTTGCTACATCTTGAGGACCAGAACGTGTTTTGTACCAACAGAGTTCAGACACTTTTGGGAAGTGAGGACATTTTCTCTGGTTTGAGGGTCAGACTCAGGGTTCTGGTTCTGGTGATCAGTTGAATCCTGTCTGTAATGCTGTGGGTTTAAATACCACGGTGTTATTTTTGTGCCTCGTTCCTGAGCGCAGTGGGATTTTCACTTCGAGTCGCTCATCCTGCTGAATACAGACGAGTTAGAACGCTTCAGAAACGCGTTCAGTCAGAATTCACTCGCTTTATAATTGATCACACGATGTTTCTCTTTCTCCAGTAAATTAGTTTCAAAACAACATTTAATCCGTGATATTTTCTGTTTATTATTCTGACAGTGAAACACCGAGCGCATTGTGCACATCTTCTGTGTGTAAAAGCAGGAAATTCTGGTGTGTTTCACACAACAGCGCCGCCTAGAGGAGACACACACCTTACATGGAAGTGTAAATACTTCACCCTGCGTGAGCACCGATGCCGTACCTACAGCATGGTGTCTCAGCAGAAGTCTAAATCAGCCATGAATGTTGGTAAGTCTGCCCGGTTAGGAAACCAATTTGATGGTGTGAAGTTTTAATCAGAGAGCGGAATCACTTTCCTGTTGGCAGTTTTGGAAGAGGTCATTAGCAGGGTGGGAGGTGTCACTGATGATTTCTCCTGCTCACCTCTTTGTCCTGGTGAAGTTCAGGTCTTCAAATGATCACATCCTGCAGCTGATTATCTTCTCAGTGGCCTTGATCGCACTTTTCTGTGGTGGAGGTCTCACCAAAGCAGATAGTCGTCAAGTTTGTTTGTATCGCACTTTTAGCAATAGACATTGTCCCAAAGCAGCTTTACAGAATCTGAATGACCCATGACACGAGCCAATTTTATCCCTAATCTATCCCCAATGAGCAAGCCCATAGTGACGGTGGCAAGGAAAAACTCCCCCAGACGACACAAGGAAAAAACGTCAAGAGGAACCAGACCCAAAAGGGAACCCATCCTCACCTGGATAACAACAGACAGCCTGACTATAACATTAACAGTTTTAACATGAAGTCAGTTTCGTTGATGTTATAAACTCTTCACTGATGGAAACTTGAGTGCAAAACTGTTCATGATAACTGCAGTCCTAAAGTTAGCAAGTCAACTGTAGTCCTCAGCCATAAAAGCATTACTGTAAGAGTCCAGAGCGTCCTCCAGGTGTGACTTTCAACTGTCCTCATGGGGCCGTCCTCCACAGGAGTGATGTGATGAGACTCCAGCCAGACACAGGGCACCAGGATGGATCAGGCAGGTCCGAGGAGCAGAAGAGGTTCAGCATCTCAATCCCAGGACCGACATGTAACTCAGAGGGACAGATTTGGGGGGGAGGGAGAGAAAACACAGGTTGTTAGGTATGCCCAATGTCACCTGAATAAGTAGGAACAGTATACATATTGCCCCGAGTACAAGCAGGGACTCCGGCAACTAACTATGACAGCATAACTAAAAGGGGAGAGCCAGAAGGTAACACAGGCATGAGGGGCCCCGGGACATAAAGCAGCAGCCACTACACCGTCAACAAACTCGAGTGAGCAAGCGAGTGGGGACTGACAGCATCCATACATCCCAGTTTACCAAAACACTCTGTCTGAGGACCCTCCAGATCTACACCTTTACCCCATAAACACCATTAACAAAAGGCTTGACTAATTGGATATGTTTTCAGCCGAGACTTAAACACTGAGACTGTGTCTGATTCCCGAACATTACTTGGAAGGCTGTTCCATAACTTGGGGCTTTGTAAGAAAAGGCTCCGCCCCTTGATGTAGACTTCACTATACGAGGTACCAGCAGATAGCCCCACTAAGCAATCCAAGCCCAGAGAAAAGACATGAGAGATGAGTGACTATGTCAGCATCTACCATGCCTCCCTACAACTGCAATGCGGTTACGGGAATGAACAGAACAGAACAATGGTTGGGAGAGGGAATAGTGTGGAAAGATGCACGCCCAAAATACACCAATGAGCCATGTTCATGACATACTACTGAAGAGCAAGACACGCCCCCGGGGCAGGACATGATGTGGATGTTATACAGTGGTGCTTGAAAGTTTGTGAACCCTTTAGAATTTTCTATATTTCTGCATAAATATGACCTAAAACATCATCAGATTTTCACACAAGTCCTAAAAGTAGATAAAGAGAACCCAGTTAAACAAATGAGACAAAAATATTATACTTGGTCATTTATTTATTGAGGAAAACATTCCAATATTACACATCTGTGAGTGGCAAAAGTATGTGAACCTTTGCTTTCAGTATCTGGTGTGACCCCCTTGTGCAGCAATAACTGCAACTAAATGTTTCCGGTAACTGTTGATCAGTCCTGCACACCGGCTTGGAGGAATTTTAGCCCGTTCCTCCGTACAGAACAGCTTCAACTCTGGGATGTTGGTGGGTTTCCTCACATGAACTGCTCGCTTCAGGTCCTTCCACAGCATTTCCATTGGATTAAGGTCAGGACTTTGACTTGGCCATTCCAAAACATTCACTTTATTCTTCTTTAACCATTCTTTGGTAGAACGACTTGTGTCCTTAGGGTCGCTGTCTTGCTGCATGACCCACCTTCTCTTGAGATTCAGTTTATGGACAGATGTCCTGACATTTTCCTTTAGAATTCGCTGGTATAATTCAGAATTCATTGTTCCGTCAATGATGGCAAGCCGTCCTGGCCCAGATGTAGCAAAACAGGCCCAAACCATGATACTACCACCACCATGTTTCACAGATGGGATAAAGTTCTTATGCTGGAATGCAGTGTTTTCCTTTCTCCAAACATAACGCCTCTCATTGAAACCAAAAAGTTCTATTTTGGTCTCATCCATCCACAAAACATTTTTCCAATAGCCTTCTGGCTTGTCCACGTGATCTTTAGCAAACTGCAGATGAGCAGCAATGTTCTTTTTGGAGAGCAGTGGCTTTCTCCTTGCAACCCTGCCATGCACAGCATTGTTGTTCAGTGTTCTCCTGATGGTGGACTCATGAACATTAACATTAGCCAATGTGAGAGAGGCCTTCAGTTGCTTAGAAGTTACCCTGGGGTCCTTTGTGACCTCGCCGACTATTACATGTCTTGCTCTTGGAGTGATCTTTGTTGGTCGACCACTCCTGGGGAGGGTAACAATGGTCTTGAATTTCCTCCATTTGTACACTTCTGTCTGAGTGTGGATTGGTGGAGTCCAAACTCTTTAAGATGGTTTTGTAACCTTTTCCAGCCTAATGAACATCAACAATGCTTTTCTGAGGTCCTCAGAAATCTCCTTTGTTATTGCCATGATACACTTCCACAAACATGTGTTGTGAAGGTCAGACTTTGATAGATCCCTGTTCTTTAAATAAAACAGGGTGCCCACTCACACCTGATTGTCATCCCATTGATTGAAAACACTGGACTCTAATTTCACCTTCAAATTAACTGCTAATCCTAGAGGTTCACATACTTTTGCCACTCACAGATATATAATATTGGATCATTTTCCTCAATAAATATATGACCACCTTACCTTGTGCCTTGTCCAGGTCTTCAGTCATTGTCAGGTGATGGCTCTGCCTGTTCACATTTTTTGCATTCGTTCAGTGCGGTGAACAAGAGGCGACACCATCTGTTGTGATCTAATGCTAGTCTCGCACCATCCGAGATGTTGCAGTCATCACTCAAAAGGAGCCAGAGATCTTTTTCTAAGATCTTCAACGGGGATAGCCTGGGACGCCCCACGCATTGAGACCCATGAGTGGGCAACCAGTAGAGGAGACGTAATGGGAGCCTTTTACCTGGCATTCTAGATACATGGCTGAAGTAGAGGAGACGTTGATGACTGATGACGGTTGCTAGTGTGGAGCACCCAGTTCTTCTCCTTATCTTGCGGTTTGAAACATGGTCGTAAAATCGGACATTCAAAATCCTTCGTAAGCAATTGTGATGGAATACATCCAAACGCTGTAGTTGTTGTTGTTGTTTAAGAGCCCATGTTGCACAACCATAAAGCAGTATCATGATTACTCCACACTCATAGATTGTAATTTTGGTGCTCAATGTGATCCCTCTATTCTTCCATATATTATTCAGAGCATTAAAGGCACTAGAAGCTAGACCAAACCTGGTGTTAATCTCTTTATCGATTGAGCCATCACTAGAGATCGTGGATCCCAATAACGGAAGTGATTTACTTGCTCGAGATTTATTCCCTCCACCTCTATATTCAGGGTCTTGAAAAGAGGGTAAGGACGCTGGTTATGGGACCTTCCTATCAGCATGGTCTTTGTCTTGTTTGTGCCAATCTGTAGGCCTGCTTCCTTGCCGTACCTCACGATATGGTTGGTAGTTTCTTGAAGCCCGGGTATGGTACTGTCAAGGGTGGCTATATCGTCTGCATAATCCAAGTCAGTGACATAGATGGCAGCATACTGTGAGCTTCTCCTTTTCTGGAGCAGGAAGCCTCTGTAGACTGTTTTCTCCTGCATGGCCTGTTCCATCACCCAGTTCAAACGTAATAAATGATCAAGTAGAATACTTTTGTCTCATTTGTTGAACTGGGTTCTCTTTATCTACTTTTAGGACTTGTGTGAAAATCTGATGATGTTTTAGGTCATATTTATGCAGAAATATAGAAAATTCTAAAGGGTTCACATACTTTCAAGCACCACTGTAGATGAGACATTTTAGCATTTTCCCAGCAGTGACAAATGATAAAATTAAACTGAGAATATCTCTGAAACTATTTATTTGTATTTTTCATGGGAAAATACTTTGAAATGCCAAATTTGATTTCAAGGCCAGTTTAATATTCCACATTTTATCACTCATCTCATCTCATTTTCTTCTACTTATCTGGGGCTGGGTCGTGGAGGCAGCAGTCTGAGCATGGAATCCCAAACTTCCCTCTCCCCAGACACCTCGGCCAGCTCCTCGGGAAGAACACCGAGGCGTTCCCAGGCCAGCTGAGACACATAGTCCCTCCAGCATGTCCTGGGTCTTCCCTGGGGCCTCCTCCCGGGGGGACATGCCTGGAACACCTCCCCAGGGAAGCGTCCAGGAGGCATCCGAAAAAGATGCCCGAGCCACCTCAGCTGATTCCTCTCGATGTGGAGGAGCAGCGGCTCTACTCCGAGCTCCTCCCGAGTGACTGTGCTTCTCACCCTATCTCTAAGGGAGCGCCCAGCCACCCTGCGAAGGAAACTCATTTCGGCCGCTTGTATCCGCGATCTTGTTCTTTCAGTCATTACCCAAAGCTCATGACCATAGGTGAGAGTCGGAACGTAGATTGACCAGTAAATCGAGAGCTTCGCCTTTTGGCTCAGCTCCTTCTTCACCACGACGGACCGGTAAAGCGACCACATCACTGCGGAGGCTGCACTGATCCACCTGTCGATCTCATGCTCCATCCTTCCCTCACTCGTGAACAAGATCCCGAGATACTTAAACTCCTCCACTTGAGGCAGGACTTCTCCACCAACCTGAAGAGGGCAAGCCACCCTTTTCCGGTTGAGAACCATGGCCTCGGACTTGGAGGTGCTGATTCTCATCCCAGCCGCTTCACACTCGACTCCAAACTGCCCCAGTGCATGCTGAAGGTCCTGGTTTGAAGAAGCCAACAGGACAACATCATCCACAAAAAGCAGAGATGAAATCCTGTGGTTCCCAAACAGGATTCCATCTGGCCCCTGGCTGCACCTTGAAATTCTGTCCATAAAAATTATGAACAGAACCGGTGACAAAGGGCAGCCCTGCCGGAGTCCAACAAGCACTGGGAACAGGTCTGACTTACTGCAGGTAATGCAAACCAGACTCCTGCTCCATTCGTACAGGGACCGGACAGCCCTTAGCAAAGAACCCCGAACCCCATACTCCTGAAGCACCCCCCACCGGATACCACGAGGGACACAGTCAAATGCCTTCTCCAGATCCACAAAGCACATGTGGCCTGGTTGGGCAAACTCCCATGAACCATTGAGCACCCTATGAAGGGTATAGAGCTGGTCCAGTGTTCCACGACCAGGACGAAAACCACATTGTTCCTCCTGGATCCGAGGTTCGACTATTGGCCAAATTCTCCTCTCCAGTACCCTGGCGTAAACCTTCCCGGGGAGGCTGAGAAGTGTGATTCCCCTATAATTGGAGCACACTCTCTGGTCCCCTTTCTTAAAAAGAGGGACCACCACCCCAGTCTGCCATTCCAGAGGCACTGTCCCCAACCGCCACGCAATGTTGCAGAGGCGTGTCAGCCAAGACAGCCCCACAACATCCAGAGACTTGAGATACTCATGGCGGATTTCATCCACCCCCGGTGCCTTGCCACCGAGGAGCTTGCAAACCACCTCAGTGACTTCGGCTTGTGTAATGGACGAGTCCACCTCTGAGTCATCAGCCTCCACTTCCTCAATGGAAGATGTGATGGTGGGATTGAGGAGATCCTCGAAGTATTCCTTCCACCGCCCGACAATATCCCCAGTCGAGGTCAACAGCTCCCCACCCGCACTGTAAACAGTGTTGGCAGAGTACTGCTTCCCCCTCCTGAGGCGCCAGACAGTTTGCCAGAATTTCCTTGAGGCCGACCAATAGTCCTCCTCCATGGCCTCCCCGAACTCCTCCCAGTTCCAAATTTTTGCCTCCGCAACTGCCCGAGCTGCAGCACGCCTGGCCTGCCAATACCCATCAGCTGCCTCAGGTGTCCCGGAGGCCAACATGGCCCGATAGGGCTCCTTCTTCAGCTTGACGGCATCCCTTACTTCCGGTGTCCACCACCAGGTTCGGGGATTGCCGCCACGACAGGCACCGGAGACCTTGTGGCCACAGCTCCAAACAGCCGCGTCTACAGTGGAGGCAGAGAACATGGTCCACTCAGACTCAATGTCCCCCACCTCCCTCAGAAGCTGGGAGAAGCTCTCCCAGAGGTGGGAGTTAAAGACCTCCCCGACAGAGTGCTTGGCCAGACGTTCCCAGCAGACCCTCACCATACGTTTGGGCATGCCAGGTCTGTCCGGCTTCCTCCTCCGCCAGCGGATCCAACACACCACCAGGTGGTGATCAGTTGACACCTCAGCCCCTCTCTTCACCCGAGTGTCCAAGACATAGGGCCAGAGATCAGATGAAACAACAACAAAGTCGATCATCGACCTCCGACCTAAGGTGTCCTGGTGCCACGTGCACTTATGGACACCCCTATGCTCGAACATGGTGTTTGTTATGGACAAACCGTGACTAGCACAGAAGTCCAATAACAAAGCACCATTCGGGTTCAGATCGGGGAGGTCGTTCCTCCCAATCACGCTCCTCCAGGTGTCACTGTCGTCACCCACGTGAGCATTAAAGTCCCCCAGTAGAACAATGGAGTCCCCAGTCTGAGCACCTCTCAGTACCTCTCCCAGGGACTCCAAGAAGGCTGGATACTCTATACTGCTATTCGGCCCATAGGCACAAACAACAGCAAGAGCCCTCTCCCCGACCTGAAGGCACAGAGAGGTGATCCTCTAGTTCACTGGGGTAAACTCCAACACATGGCGGCTGAGCTGGGGAGCTATAAGCAAGCCCACACCAGCCCACCGCCGCTCACTGTGGGCGACTCCAGAGAAGTGGAGAGTCCAGCCCCTCTTGAGGACCTGGGTTCCAGAGCCCAAGCTGTGCATGGAGCTGAGCCCGACTATCTCTAGCCGGTACCTCTCAACCTCTCGCACAAGCTCAGGCTCTTCCCCCCCCAGCGAAGTGACATTCCATGTCCCAACAGCTAGCCGCTGTGTTCGGGGATCAGGTTGTCGAGGCCCCTGCCTTTGACTGCCGCCCAATCCACACTGCACCGGCCCCCTACAGCTACCTCTGTGGGTGGTGAACCCACAGGAGGTCGGGCCCATGTCACCGCTTCGGGCTGAGCCCGGCTGGGCCCCGTGGGCAAAATCCTGGCCACCAGGTGCTTGCATATGGCCTCAACCCCGGGCCTGGCTCCAGGGTGGGGCCCTGGCTGCGCCATACCGGGCAACGTCACGGTCCTTGATTTTTTTTATTTCCATAAGGGGTTTTGGTGAACTGCTCTTGGTCTGGCCTATCACCTAGGACCTGTCTGCCTTGGGAAACCCTAACAGGGGCATAATGCCCCCGACAACATAGCTCCTAGGATCATTCAAGCACACAAACCCCTCCACCACAATAAGGTGGCAGTTCTAGGAGGGGACATTTTATCACTTTAAGAAAATGTGTAATAATAATTCAGTTGATAATTGAAGTCAGTTGTGTGTTTATGGCTAAACCAGCCTTTCTCAACTGGGCTGCTGTCTGGCTTCGTTAGGGATGCCAGCAAAAATTATATATTCCAACATTGAAATAAATAAAATGAATTAAAATTCCAAAAAAACTATAGTTACACTAATGCAGATCATCGCCGCCTCATGCATCATCAAAATTTGTCTCATGGCTCCCTTTCCCATGTCACAACGTCACTGCCGGGGTCAGCGTATGGTCAGCGTGGCTAATATGGGGATGCCTTGAGAATTTGCAAAGTTCTGAAGGGTGCTGTGACTGAAAAAAGGTTGAGAAACGCTGGGATAAACAATCACTGTGGCAGTGGGGGCGTGGCCAAGCAGCAGTCTGTGAATGGAGAGCGGGGTTGGGGAAGGTAAGTGGCTAAGTCATTCCACCTGCTGTCAGTTAATGTGTTTGAGTGTGTGTGTTTGTTACAGGGACGGAGCATAAAAGGAGGGAGAGAGCAGAGAAAAGGGGCTCCCTCCTGACCACAACGCATGTGTGTGTTGAGTGAGTGAGTGAGTGAGTGAGTGAGTGAGTGAGTGAGTGAGTGAGTGAAAGCTGAAAAGCTAGTAGTAAAGCTTTATCTCCCGGGTCAGGATTCTGAAAGAAATCCTGACAGACCAAGGCACTTCGTTTATGTCATGCACACTGCGCGAACTGTATGGGTTATTAGGGATTAAGTTTATCCGCACCAGTGTCTATTACCCACAAACGGATGGCTTAGTAGAGCGATTTAACCAAACACTCAAGAACATAATCTGGAAATTCGTAAGTGAAGATGCGCGTAATTGGGATAAGTGACTCGAGCACCTGTTATTCGCAGTACGAGAGGTCCCGCAAGCCTCCACAGGGTTTTCTCCATTTGAATTATTATATGGGCATAAGCCGCATGGCATTCTGGACATGCTACGGCAAAATTGGGAGAAGGGACCTTCACCTAGCAAGAATGAAATCCAGTATGTTCTTGACCTGTGCGCAAAACTCCACACCCTCACGCACCTAACCTAGGAGAATTTGTGGCAGGTACAAGAACATCAAATCTGGCTGTATGACAGGGGAATGCGCCTTAGAGAGTTCATGCTGGGAGACAAAGTGCTTGTATTATTGTCCACGTCGAGCTCCAAATTAGTCGCCAAGTGGCAAGGGCCCTTCGAGGTCACACGGCGAGTCGGGGATGTCGACTATGAGGTGAGGCAAACGGATGGGGTGGGGCATTGCAAATCTACCACCTCAACCTTTTAAAACGCTGGAATGAGGGGGTCCCCATGGCGTTGTCGTTGGTAGTCCCGGAGAAGGCGGAGATGGGGCTGGAGGTGAAAAAGATAACATCTCGGACCACTCCGGTCCCTTGTGGAGACCACCTCTCACCGGCCCAACTCATGGAGGTGGGCAAGTTGCAAAAGGAATTTTCCAACGTGTTCTCACCCCTTCCTGGTCGTACTCACCTCATAAAACACCACATCGAAACGACCCCGGGGGTGGTAGTGTGTAGCCGCCCTTACCGCTTGCCCGAACACAAGAAAAAGGTGGTTCGGGACGAACTCAAAGCCATGCTCGAAATGGGCATAATCGAGGAGTCCCACTGTGACTGGAGCAGCCCAGTGGTCCTGGTTCCCAAGACCAACAGGTCAGTCCGGTGCTATGTGGACTATAGAAAGGTCAACGCGGTGTCTAAATTTGATGCGTACCCAATGCCTCGCATTGATGAGTTGCTTGATCGGTTAGGCTCGCTTTTATTCGACACTGGATCTAACAAAGGGCTATTGGCAGATCCCCTTGACTCCTCTATCCCAAGAGAAAACGGCCATTTCATGACAGTAGTGCAGGTTTATATTAATGGACTTGTTCTAATACGTTATGGTTTCTAAAGTAATGACTCATTCATAGGGGCATGTCCAGTAGATGCTCCACAAAAACAGATTTAAAATCTTGTGTAATCATTGATCTGTAATTTCTGTAACATTTCTGGAAGGAGTCTCCAGTGTCAGCGCTCTGTGACAGTCAGAGGTGAAGCTGGAACTTTAATTTTCCGACGTTTTCAGGATAACTTGTAATCGTTGGCAAATCACTGCTGTGGTATAAAAATAATAAACACTTGAGGACGTGCTGTAAAAGGAAAATAATCAACTGACAGTAACTCTGCTTCATCACACTGTCCTGTTATTGATTATTTTACTACAACAGCAACACACACACAGTGTTTATTACTTATATATGTTACATTTAAGTGTTTTAGCTGTAATATCAGTTCATGAATATTTAAATAAATATAAAATGCTTCCACGACTCAGCTACCTACCAAGCTGCTAACTTGCTAAACTGTTAGCACTTTGCCATTGATGCGTGCCATGTTCACTATGTGACCAAAATTATTTAGCAAAAGTTGCACGGCAGCCGTGTTTTTAAAAAGATGAGTGAAATGAAGGAACATACAGATGCACTAATATCTGGGATTTCATTTTCAGAGACACACATGGACATTAGTCCCATCAGCGTCAGGGGAAAAGTGTCCCTGCAATTAACACACGACAGTAAACATTCATGCTCTGAATTCTGTGCCCTTCAGGTCACTGTGTGCACGTGTCAGCTGTGTGAGTGTGATATTAAAGCACCGGTCTAATGGGATGTGATGGAATTTTGTTCTTATTTTTCTCTTTCACTTCTCTTTTCATATTTCTCCTTTCACAGATAGAAAACAGCTCGATTAGAAGCATATTAATGGGAGAACAAGGGATTAAGGCTGAATACACACACACACACACACACACACACACACACACACACACACGAGCTGTCTGTCTGATGACTTTAAAATCAGCAATTAAATGTTTTTGGACTTAGAGAAGAATTTATAGAGTGTTAAATAAAAGCCTGGATGGACAGATTGATGGTTGGACGTCTCTCTGTCTCTCTCTTTCCGACTCTCACTGACTCACTCTTTCACTCTCACACACTGTCTCTGTCTTCCTCTTTCACTGCCTTTATTTGTCTCTTTCTTATCATCTTTCCAACTCTTCTTTATGTCACTCTCTCTCACTCTGTCTCTGCAACATTCATTCATTCATTCATTCATTCATTCTCTCCCTTTATCACTTTGTCTCACGTTGTCTCTACATCACTCTTTTACAATCTCACTTTGTCTCTTCCCGTATTAGTCTCTGACTGGCTGCCTCACTCTTTCACTTCATCTCCTTTCTCATCTTGTCTGTCTCACTTTTGTGCTATCTTACTGTGTCTGTCTCTCTCTCACTGTCTCACTCTCTCTGCCACACTATCACTCTGTTTTACTCATTCAGTCTCACTTTCTCTCTCCATCTCACTCTCTTTCTCACTGTCTTAGTTTGCTGCACTCTCTGTTTCATTCTCTCTCTCTCTCTCTCTCTCTCTCTCTCAGTCGGTTTAATTCCACTGTGTGATTATGGCTGATCTCTGTAATTATGTTTTATTCTGTAATTAATTTATTCTGTATTTATTCATGTGATGGTTATTTAATTAAAACCCACAGAGTCGAAGAATGTAATTGTGATTGTCAACAGGTTTAACATTCAGTCAACATTCACGATGAAGTCAAAATTTTCATCGAATAACTACTGATACCACGATCGATTGTGTTTAGGTTAGATGGCGACTGGTGGATTGTGATTGGTGGAGATGGAGGTAATGTGTTGGATTGTGATTGGTGGAGATGGAGGTAATGTGTTGGATTGTGATTGGTGGAGATGGAGGTAATGTGGTGGATTGTGATTGGTGGAGATGGAGGTAATGTGGTGGATTGTGAAAATGGCGGTAATGTGTTGGATTGTGATTGGTGGAGATGGAGGTAATGTGGTGGATTGTGATTGGTGGAGATGGAGGTAATGTGGTGGATTGTGAAAATGGCGGTAATGTGTTGGATTGTGATTGGTGGAGATGGAGGTAATGTGGTGGATTGTGATTGGTGGAGATGGAGGTAATGTGGTGGATTGTGAAAATGGCGGTAATGTGTTGGATTGTGATTGGTGGAGATGGAGGTAATGTGGTGGATTGTGATTGGTGGAGATGGAGGTAATGTGGTGGATTGTGATTGGTGGAGATGGAGGTAATGTGGTGGATTGTGATTGGTGGAGATGGAGGTAATGTGGTGGATTGTGATTGGTGGAGATGGAGGTAATGTGGTGGATTGTGATTGGTGGAGATGGAGGTAATGTGGTGGATTGTGATTGGTGGAGATGGAGGTAATGTGGTGGATTGTGAAAATGGCGGTAATGTGTTGGATTGTGATTGGTGGAGATGGAGGTAATGTGGTGGATTGTGATTGGTGGAGATGGAGGTAATGTGTTGGATTGTGATTGGTGGAGATGGAGGTAATGTGGTGGATTGTGATTGGTGGAGATGGAGGTAATGTGTTGGATTGTGATTGGTGGAGATGGAGGTAATGTGTTGGATTGTGATTGGTGGAGATGGAGGTAATGTGGTGGATTGTGATTGGTGGAGATGGAGGTAATGTGGTGGATTGTGATTGGTGGAGATGGAGGTAATGTGGTGGATTGTGAAAATGGCGGTAATGTGTTGGATTGTGATTGGTGGAGATGGAGGTAATGTGGTGGATTGTGATTGGTGGAGATGGAGGTAATGTGGTGGATTGTGATTGGTGGAGATGGAGGTAATGTGGTGGATTGTGATTGGTGGAGATGGAGGTAATGTGGTGGATTGTGATTGGTGGAGATGGAGGTAATGTGGTGGATTGTGATTGGTGGAGATGGAGGTAATGTGGTGGATTGTGATTGGTGGAGATGGCGGTAATATGGTGGATTGTGATTGGTGGAGATGGAGGTAATGTGGTGGATTGTGAAAATGGAGGTAATGTGGTGGATTGTGATTGGTGGAGATGAAGGTAATGTGTTGGATTGTGATTGGTGGAGATGGCGGTAATATGGTGGATTGTGATTGGTGGAGATGGAGGTAATGTGTTGGATTGTGATTGGTGGAGATGGAGGTAATGTGTTGGATTGTGATTGGTGGAGATGGAGGTAATGTGGTGGATTGTGATTGGTGGAGATGGAGGTAATGTGGTGGATTGTGATTGGTGGAGATGGAGGTAATGTGGTGGATTGTGAAAATGGAGGTAATGTGGTGGATTGTGATTGGTGGAGATGAAGGTAATGTGGTGGATTGTGATTGGTGGAGATGGCGGTAATATGGTGGATTGTGATTGGTGGAGATGGAGGTAATGTGTTGGATTGTGATTGGTGGAGATGGAGGTAATGTGTTGGATTGTGATTGGTGGAGATGAAGGTAATGTGGTGGATTGTGATTGGTGGAGATGGCGGTAATATGGTGGATTGTGATTGGTGGAGATGGAGGTAATGTGGTGGATTGTGAAAATGGAGGTAATGTGGTGGATTGTGATTGGTGGAGATGAAGGTAATGTGTTGGATTGTGATTGGTGGAGATGGAGGTAATGTGGTGGATTGTGATTGGTGGAGATGGCGGTAATATGGTGGATTGTGATTGGTGGAGATGGAGGTAATGTGGTAGATTGTGATTGGTGGAGATGGCGGTAATGTGGTGGATTGTGACTGGTGGAGATGGAGGTAATGTGGTGGATTGTGATTGGTGGAGATGGAGGTAATGTGTTGGATTGTGATTGGTGGAGATGGAGGTAATGTGGTGGATTGTGATTGGTGGAGATGGCGGTAATATGGTGGATTGTGATTGGTGGAGATGTTGTACTCAGGCAAAAATGTACGCGCGAGGTAGCAGGTGAATTATATCCAGACATTTCCAGTATGTGGAATAAAATATGGAGACAGATGCAGTGCTGGGAGAGAGGCTATAAAATATTAAACACGTACCTGAACTCCAGTGAAATCAATCTAACACTGGATTAGAACCTAGACAAGTGCACATGCTGTGGTCTGTGGTGTAATGTCTGATTTTATCCTGACCATGCATGAGGTCAGTGAGCAACAGTGTCTTTCTGCTCTTCCACATTCTGACCTCTGAGGTCTGACCTGTGAAAAATTCTAAAGCCCTGTTGTGTGCTCTCGCACACTCACGCTCAGGTCACTCCAGCTCCATGATGAGTGGGCGAGCAGACAAAGGACTGACATTTTATTTCAAATTCTAAAAAAATCATCTTCAAGAATATTATATTTATAATAATAGATGATGTTTCAGTTCTTTTCTCTGTCTCTCTGTGTCTGTTTCTGTGTAGATGATGTTCCGCCGTACTTTAAGACTGAACCGGTACGTTCTCAGCTCCACCTGGAGGGGAACCGGTTGGTTCTGACCTGTATGGCAGAGGGGAGCTGGCCGCTCGAATTCAAATGGATTCACAACACCACTGAGCTCACACCATTTTCCCTGGAGTACAGGTAGTGTGTGTGTGTGTGTGTGTGTGTGTGTGTGTTGTTTCCTCTCATGTCACATATGTTTATCATCGTAAGTCACAGTGTCGTACCCAATGATAGATGCTAAAATCAAGATTCAGAGGTTTTATTTGACACTGAAACAGGGGACAATGCATCGTGAAATGCCGAGTACTTGAGTGGGCTGGTCAGCAAGCTATATATGCAAATGAGATATTTGCTAATGAGCCGTATGCTAATGATCTTGAAAGTGTGTCTTTGAGAGAGTCAGAAAGTGATGGATGGCATTTAAAACCATGTCCTCCCTTCTACCATCCTGATAATCGATAACTCTGTGTGTGTGTTAGAGTGAAAGAGAGAGAGAGAGAGAGAGAGAGATGCCTGAAAGAGACTTTTGTAAATGAGTCATATCAATCCTTGTCTGCCTCCCGTTTGTCCCTGAACACCAGCCAAGACATCACACCTGTCCTCCAACGGTGCTATTTGTTGACATCACACCCTCTTCAGCACCATGTGATGGCATCCCACACTCACAACCTCTCTTCCAGAATCTCTAGTACATCTTACAGAAGGTCATTAGTGTGTTAGAGACCCAAACGGAGAGAGACAGATGTAGACAATGGGGAGTTAGAGACAGAGAATGATAAATACTGGATGTGAATGAAAGTTAAAGTGAGCCAGATGACTCCCAGTCCTGCTGTGACAGAGAGGAGGAGTGAGACAGAGTCAGATGAAAAAAGACACAGGGCAAAAAAGGCACAGAGAGTGAGACAGCGAGTGAAAGAGAGAGAAAGAGATTGAAGATTAAGTAAGTCTGACAGTGAGACAGAAAGAGTGTTAGAATATTAGAGAGAGAGAGAGAGAAGGGTCTAAGACACAGAGTGGGACAGACTGAGGTACAGAAAGCGAGACAGGGAGTAAGTCAGAGTGAACAGTGTATGAGACCGATAGAAAGTGAGACAGCGTGGTTGTGGCGTCAGTGTGTAAGCAGTGGTTCTTGTCTCTCAGAGACACACAGTTTTACTATTCAGGACCAACAGATGATTTGAACCTGAGGGAGTGAAAGCTGTGAGTCAGTGACAGATCTGTTTTCTGTTGAGTTGTTCTGATTTGATTAAGGCAGGAACTCTGCTGTTTATTGCCTTTGTTGACCTTCAGGCAGCATACAGTTGGATGCCACGTGATGCTCTGATGAAGTGCCTCGAAATTCAGCTCAAATGTCCCCAGTGAATCACAGTCCTGTGTGCTCTATATACTTGTACAAAAGCCTGTATTAAAGGGACAACCCGGCTTTTTGATACTCTACTCAGGTATTGGTAAGGTGCCCTGGAATCTCCGTCTACTTTCAGTGTCTAAATGGACTTTGTTGTTAGAGTTGCATATAATGAGGTGGTGAAGGTGCACCCAGAGGCAGGCTTCACAATAAAGCACTGCAACCCAAACGAGGTATCTCCAAGAGAATTTCTCAGGAAAGCACGAGTGACAGAGGAGAATCGGATAACTGAGCTTCTGTATGTGGGTGATCAAGCCATCTTCACTGAATCTGTTGAGGAACTGCAAGACATCTTTCAGATCCATAACGACACTCACACCTGCTTTGGGTTAAAACTCTTTAAAGTTAAAACAGAGACGAGGGCCTTCAGTGTTGATAAAGATGTTGAAAGTCAGGATTATTTGTACTGGTGGCAACAAGATTGAGAACGTACACGGCCTTAAATACAACCCCAATTCCAAAAAAGTTGGGACGCTGTGCAAACTGTAAACAAAAACAGAATGTGAAGATCTGTGAATCACAGAAACCCTATATTTCATTAAAAATAGTACAAAGACAACATATCAAATGTTGAAACTGAGAAATTTTTATTGTTTTTTGAAAAATATATGCTCATTTTGAATTTGATATCAGCAACATGTTTCAAAAAAGTTGGGACAGGGCAACAAAAGACTGAAAAAGTTGTGTAATGCTACAACCCCGATTCCAAAAAAGGTGGGACAGAGTACAAATTGTAAATAAAAACGGAATGCAATAATTTACAAATCTCAGAAACTGATATTGTATTCACAATAGAACATAGACAACATATCAAATGTCGAAAGGGAGACATTTTGAAATTTCATGCCAAATATTGGCTCATTTGAAATTTCATGACAGCAACACATCTCAAAAA
The DNA here is from genome assembly GCF_027579695.1 of Neoarius graeffei. Classification (NCBI taxonomy): domain Eukaryota; kingdom Metazoa; phylum Chordata; class Actinopteri; order Siluriformes; family Ariidae; genus Neoarius; species Neoarius graeffei. The sequence continues at coordinate 1,088,727 of NC_083582.1, read as the reverse complement.
AGTTGGGACAGGGGCAATAAGAGGCTGGAAAAGTTAAAGGTACAAAAAAGGAACAGCTGGAGGTCCAAATTGCAACTCATTAGGTCAATTAGCAATAGGTCATTAACATGACTGGGTATAAAAAGAGCATCTTGGAGTGGCAGCGGCTCTCAGATGTAAAGATGGGAAGAGGATCACCAATCCCCCTAATTCTGCGCCGACAAATAGTGGAGCAATATCAGAAAGGAGTTCGACAGTGTAAAATTGCAAAGAGTTTGAACATATCATCATCTACAGTGCATAATATCATCAAAAGATTCAGAGAATCTGGAAGAATCTCTGTGCGTAAGGGTCAAGGCCGGAAAACCATACTGGGTGCCCGTGATCTTCGGGCCCTTAGACGGCACTGCATCACATACAGGCATGCTTCTGTATTGGAAATCACAAAATGGGCTCAGGAATATTTCCAGAGAACATTATCTGTGAACACAATTCACCGTGCCATCCGCCGTTGCCAGCTAAAACTCTATAGTTCAAAGAAGAAGCCGTATCTAAACATGATCCAGAAGCGCAGACGTCTTCTCTGGGCCAAGGCTCATTTAAAATGGACTGTGACAAAGTGGAAAACTGTTCTGTGGTCAGACGAATCAAAATTTGAAGTTCTTTATGGAAATCAGGGACACCGTGTCATTCGGACTAAAGAGGAGAAGGACAACCCAAGTTGTTATCAGCGCTCAGTTCAGAAGCCTGCATCTCTGATGGTATGGGGTTGCATTAGTGCGTGTGGCATGGGCAGCTTACACATCTGGAAAGACACCATCAATGCTGAAAGGTATATCCAGGTTCTAGAGCAACATATGCTCCCATCCAGACGACGTCTCTTTCAGGGAAGACCTTGCATTTTCCAACATGACAATGCCAACCCCTCCTAGAACTGCCACCTTATTGTGGTGGAGGGGTTTGTGTGCTTGAATGATCCTAGGAGCTATGTTGTCGGGGGCATTATGCCCCTGTTAGGGTTTCTCAAGGCAGACAGGTCCTAGGTGACAGGCCAGACCAAGAGCAGTTCACCAAAAACCCCCTATGGAGAAAAAATCCAGGACCGTGACGTCGCCCGGTAGGACGCAGCCGGGGCCCCACCCTGGAGCCAGGCCCGGGGTTGGGGCTCGTATGCGAGCGCTTGGTGGCCGGGCCTTTGCCCATGGGGCCCGGCCAGGCTCAGCCCGAAGAGGTGACGTGGGCCCGACCTCCTGTGGGTTCACCACCCACAGAGGTAGCAGTAGGGGTTTGGTGCAGTGTGGATTGGGTGGCAGTCGAAGGCAGGGGCCTCGACGACCTGATCCCCGGACACAGCGGCTGGCTGTTGGGACATGGAATGTCACTTCGCTGGGGGGGAAAGAGCCTGAGCTTGTGCGGGAGGTTGAGAGGTACCGGCTAGAGATAGTCGGGCTCACCTCCACGCACAGCTTGGGCTCTGGAACCCAGCTCCTCGAGAGAGGCTGGACTTTCCACTTCTCTGGAGTTGCACGTGGTGAGCGGCGGCGGGCTGGTGTGGGCTTGCTTATAGCTCCCCAGCTCAGCCGCCATGTGTTGGAGTTTACCCCAGTGAACGAGAGGGTCGCCTCTCTGCGCCTTCGGATTGGGGAGAGGGCTCTTGCTGTTGTTTGTGCCTACGGGCCAAATAGCAGTATAGAGTATCCGGCCTTCTTGGAGTCCCTGGGAGAGGTACTGAGGGGTGCTCAGACTGGGGACTCCATTGTGCTACTGGGGGACTTCAATGCTCATGTGGGCGACGACAGTGACACCTGGAGGGGTGTGGTTGGGAGGAACGGCCTCCCCGATCTGAACCTGAGTGGTGTTTTGTTATTGGACTTCTGTGCTAGTCACGGTTTGTCCATAGCGAACACCATGTTCGAGCATAGGGGTGTCCATAAGTGCACGTGGCACCAGGACACCTTAGGTCGGAGGTCGATGATCGACTTTGTAGTCATTTCATCTGATCTCCGGCCCTATGTCTTGGACACTCGGGTGAAGAGAGGGGCTGAGGTGTCAACTGATCACCACCTGGTGGTGAGTTGGATCCGCTGGCGGAGGAGGAAGCTGGACAGACCTGGCAGGCCCAAACGTATGGTGAGGGTCTGCTGGGAATGTCTGGCCGAGCACTCTGTTGGGGAGGTCTTTAACTCCCACCTCCGGGAGAGCTTTTCCCAGCTTCCGAGGGAGGCGGGGGACATTGAGTCTGAGTGGACCATGTTCTCTACCTCCATTGTGGACGCAGCTGTTCGGAGCTGTGGCCGCAAGGTCTCCGGTGCCTGTCGTGGCGGCAATCCCCGAACCCGGTGGTGGACACCGGAAGTAAGGGATGCCGTCAAGCTGAAGAAGGAGTGCTATCGGGCCATGTTGACCTCCGAGACTCCTGAGGCAGCCGACGGGTATCGGCAGGCCAGGCGTGCTGCAGCTCGGGCAGTTGCGGAGGCAAAAACTCGGAACTGGGAGGAGTTCGGGGAGGCCATGGAGAAGGACTATCAGTCGGCCTCGAAGAAATTCTGGCAAACCGTCCGGCCCCTCAGAAGGGGGAAACAGTACTCTGCCAACACTGTTTACAGTGCGGGTGGGGAGCTGTTGACCTCGACTGGGGACATTGTCGGGCGGTGGAAGGAATACTTTGAGGATCTCCTCAATCCCACCATCATGTCTTCCACTGAGGAGACTGAGGCTGATGACTCAGAGGTGGACTCGTCCATTACCCAAGCCGAAGTCACTGAGGTGGTTTGCAAGCTCCTCGGTGGCAAGGCACCGGGGGTGGATGAGATCTGCCCTGAGTATCTCAAGTCTCTGGATGTTGTGGGGCTGTCTTGGTTGACACGCCTCTGCAACATCGCGTGGCGGTCGGGGACAGTGCCTCTGGAGTGGCAGACTGGGGTGGTGGTCCCTCTTTTTAAGAAAGGGGACCGGAGAGTGTGCTCCAATTATAGGGGAATCACACTTCTCAGCCTCCCAGGGAAAGTTTACTCCAGGGTACTGGAGAGGAGAATTCGACCAATAGTCGAACCTCGGATCCAGGAGGAACAATGCAGTTTTCGTCCTGGTCGCAGAACACTGGACTAGCTCTATACCCTTCATAGGGTGCTCGAGGGTTCATGGGAGTTTGCCCAACCAGTCCACATGTGCTTTGTGGATCTGGAGAAGGCATTCGACCGTGTCCCTCGTGGTATTCTGTGGGGGGTGCTTTGGGAATATGGGGTTCGGGGCTCTTTGCTAAGGGCTGTCCGGTCCCTGTATGAACGGAGCAGGAGTCTGGTTCGCATTGCCGGCAGTAAGTCAGACCTGTTCCCAGTGCATGTTGGACTCCGGCAGGGCTGCCCTTTGTCACCGGTTCTGTTCATAATTTTTATGGACAGAATTTCTAGGCGCAGCCAGGGGCCGGAAGGAATCCTGTTTGGGAACCACAGGATTTCATCTCTGCTTTTTGTGGATGATGTTGTCCTGTTGGCTTCTTCAAACCAGGACCTTCAGCATGCACTGGGGCGGTTTGCAGTCGAGTGTGAAGCAGCTGGGATGAGAATCAGCACCTCCAAGTCCGAGGCCATGGTTCTCGACTGGAAAAGGGTGGCTTGCCCTCTCCAGGTTGGTGGAGAAGTCCTGCCTCAAGTGGAGGAGTTTAAGTATCTCGGGGTCTTGTTCACGAGTGAGGGAAGGATGGAGCATGAGATCGACAGGCGGATCGGTGCAGCCTCCGCAGTGATGCGGTCGCTTTACCGGTCCGTCGTGGTGAAGAAGGAGCTGAGCCAAAAGGCAAAGCTCTCAATTTACCGGTCGATCTACGTTCCGACTCTCACCTATGGTCATGAGCTTTGGGTAATGACAGAAAGAACAAGATCGCGGATACAAGCGGCTGAAATGAGTTTCCTTCGCAGGGTGGCTGGGCGCTCCCTTAGAGATAGGGTGAGAAGCACAGTCACTTGGGAGGAGCTCGGAGTAGAGCCGCTGCTCCTCCACATCGAGAGGAATCAGCTGAGGTGGCTCGGGCATCTTTTTCGGATGCCTCCTGGACGCCTCCCTGGGGAGGTGTTCCAGGCATGTCCCCCCGGGAGGAGGCCCCGGGGAAGACCCAGGACACGCTGGAGGGACTATGTCTCTCGGCTGGCCTGGGAACGCCTCGGTGTTCTTCCCGAGGAGCTGGCTGAGGTGTCTGGGGAAAGGGAAGTTTGGGCTTCCATGCTTAGACTGCTGCCTCCGCGAACCGGTCCCGGATAAGCGGAAGAAGACGAGACGAGACAATGCCAAACCACATACTGCATCAATTACAGCATCATGGCTGTGTAGAAGAAGGGTCCGGGTACTGAACTGGCCAGCCTGCAGTCCAGATCTTTCACCCATAGAAAACATTTGGCGCATCATAAAACGGAAGATACGACAAAAAAAGACCTAAGACAGTTGAGCAACTAGAATCCTACATTAGAGAAGAATGGGTTAACATTCCTATCCCTAAACTTGAGCAACTTGTCTCCTCAGTCCCCAGACGTTTACAGACTGTTGTAAAGAGAAAAGGGGATGTCTCACAGTGGGAAACATGGCCTTGTCCCAACTTTTTTGAGATGTGTTGTTGTCATGAAATTTAAAATCGCCTAATTTTTCTCTTTAAATGATACATTTTTTCAGTTTAAACATTTGATATGTCATCTATGTTCTATTCTGAATAAAATATGGAATTTTGAAACTTCCACATCATTGCATTCCGTTTTTATTTACAATTTGTACTTTGTCCCAACTTTTTTGGAATCGGGGTTGTAAAAAAATAGCAAAAAAAACCCTCATTTGGTTAATTGGCAACAGGTCAGTAACATGACTGGGTATAAAAAGAGCTCACAGAGAGGCTGAGCCTCTCAGAAGTAAAGATGGGGAGGGGTTCACCACTCTGTGAAAGACTGCGTGGGCAAACACTGCAACAATTTAAGAATAACGTTCCTCAATGTAAAATTGCAAAGAATTTGGGAATCACATCATCTATGGTCCATAATATCATTAAAATATTCAGAGAATCTGGAGAAATCTCTGTATGCAAGAGACAAGGCTGAAAACTGATATTGGATGCCTGTGATCTTCAGGCCCTCAGGAGACACTGCATTAAAAGCAGACACGTGTCTGTAGTGGAAATCACTGTATGGGCTCAGGAACACTTCAGAAAACCATCGTTTGTGAAAAAAAAAAGTCTATTACTGCATCCACAAATGCAAGTTAAAACCATATATGTGACCCCTCACCAAATCCAGGGACACATGTCGGCCGAAACGAATCCGAGATAATCGCAAAAGAAGCATTTTTTTTTCGAAATTTGTGATTTTTGTTTTTTTCCATCATGTGCAAGTTGAGATCTTGAAGAATGCAATCAGTATTTCAGATAATAGATTGTTTTGTTGGAAAAGCATACATTTTTTGTTGCAAATTGTCTCGTTTTTGTCAGGACTGTAGCCTGCTGGGGGGTGTGGGTAAATTACCATATGGGCCATTCACATGATGATTTAAGTCTTTTGGGGTTTTTTTCCGCGAATCAGCTGTATGATGCGAGTTGAGCGCATGGCTACTTAACTGCATACAGGCGTGTGATTTCACTATGGAATGAGGAAGCTAAACAGAGCGCAGAGGAGCTGAAACACCGCGAAGCAAACAGACGCACGGTATTTACATCGGAGATCACCATTTCTAGCAAAAAAAAAAAACGCAACCTCGTTTTCCAGATTGAATGGAATACTTGAATGATCGGATGATACACGGACCGTTCTAGGATTACATTCCATCGGAGGCATTGGTGTGTGCAAGGCGCCGTTTCTCTTTCTGATGGGGTGAGTTTATTAATCTAAGGCTGTGTGGTTATTTTTGCATGTAACGGAGAGTGTTGTGGTTTGGTTAAGCCTCGGTCACAACCGGACGTACGATTTTTTGGCCATGTGATTTTTGGCATTTCCCAAATCGCTGCGTTTTTTTTTTTTGTTCACGGAGAAAGACGCGCGTTGCCCGTAAGTTTGTCTTGCAACCTGAAAAAAACGTAAGCGCCCGTAGAGTTTGTTTGACATGACAAAGAACCTCTGCGGCCGGTCTGCGGCTCGAAAATCAGCACATCACACGCGCACTCTCGTGCTTTTCACACGCGCACTCTCGTGCGTTTCATGCACGCTCTCCGTGTGTTTCTTGCGTTTTTTGCGTGTAGACCGGCTGTAGGAGCGCGTACTGTACGGCCGGTTGTGACCGAGGCTTTACATGAAACTAGTGTTGTGTTAGTTGTGTCATCATCGTGCTATCTTTCTTTCTTACGGTGTGAGTAATTTTTCAACCACAAAACGTTAAAGTATACTTTAGGACTTATTTTTGTACTTCATAATTGTGTTGGGCATACTTTGCATGGAAGGAAAATTGACGTGGTGATCTTTGTTTACATGAAAGTAGTATCGTGCTAGCTCGTAGGGGGTAGGGCTTTCCTTAATGTCATGCAAATGAGCACCATTATGTGCCCGCCCTGCACCCAGAGTAGCTGAGATGGAAAACTTTGAGGGCGATTTTCTCCCTTTTCTGTTTTAAGAGGTATACACTTTCAAAAGGCCACACATTCTTCAAATATTGTCAGATCTCCACATGGAAGGCATCATTGGAAAGCTTAGAAACTGTACTTTCTGAATCTGTCAATAACTCAAAATGCCCCCGGGCCGACATGTGTCCCTGGATTCTGTGATCTGACACATATAAATAATATGCAGAAACCCCGCCCCCTTCTCTGGGCTGAGCTCTTTTACGATGGACTGAGGCGAAGTAGAAAACTGTCCCAAGGTCTGACGAATCAAAAGTAGAAATTCTTTTTTGAAATCATGGACACCACGTCCTCCAGGCTACAGAGGAGAGGGACCATTCGGCTTGTTATCAGTGCACAGTTCAAAAGCATTCAGCATCTGTGATGGTATGAGGGGGCATTAGTGCACATAACAAGGGGAGCTTGTACATCTGGGAAGGCATCATTAATGCTGAATGATATAAACACGTTTCAGAGCAAGATGCTGCCATCCAGACAAAATCTTTTTCAGGGAAGGCCTTCCTTTTTTCAGCAAGACGATGCCAGACCGCTTTATGCACACATTAAAACTGTATGGCTCCGTATTAAGAGTCCAGGTGCTAAACTGGCCTGCCTGCAGTCAGACCTGTCTTTCATTTAAAACATTTGGCACATTATGAAATGCAAAATATGATAAAGGAGACCCCGAACTGCTGAGGAACTGAAATTGTATATCGGGCAAGAATGGGACAACATTTCTCTTTCAAAACTCCAGCAATTGGTCTCCTCAGTTCCCAAACGTTTACAGAGTGTCGTTAAAAGTAGACGTGCTGCAACACAGTGGTGAACACGCCCCGTCCCAACTTTCTGAAACATGTTGCTGACATCAAATTCAAAATGAGCATATATTTTTCAAAAAGCAATAAAATTTCTCAGTGTCAACATTTGATATGTTGTCTTTGTACTATTTTCAATGAAGTGTAGGGTTTCCATGATTTGCAAATGATCACATTCTGAGTTTTTTTTATACTTTTTATTTAGTTTTTCAATTTAAGAAGAAAAAGAAAAAAAAACAAGAAAAACAAGTTGACAACAAGCTGTCAAGAAAATAAATTAAAAAAAACAACAACAACATGGGGGCTCCTCGATCGATAAATCTATATTAAATGTCCAGTGTCTTTACTAGTTAATGTGACGCGCCCTCAATTGTTTTGATAAAAGCAGTCCATTTCTCCCATTTCCTATGAAAAGTTGCTCCTCTAGATCTGAGAGAGAAAGTCATCTTTTCCATTAAACACATTTCCTCTACCTTGTCCATCCATTGCTTAATGCTTGGAGACTCAGCTTTATACCAGCATTTTGTTATAGCTTTTTTACAAGCCATCAGCAGTATTTTACATAGATACCAGTCTCTTTTAATAATCACATTTTCATTAAAGACACAAAAATAGAGGATCTTCACATTGTTAGGAATTGTGTATCCCAAGATTTTTCCCATTGTAACACATATATTACCCCAGAAAGTTTGAATTTTTGGGCATAGCCAAAATATATGGGAGTGGTCTGCGCTCATGTTTCCGCACTGCCTCCAGCACTGTTCTTGTGATTGAGAGAATTTGCTCTTTATAAAGGGTGTAATGAAAAAACGAATCAAATTTTTCCAGCCAGATATTCTCCACTTCCTTGAACTTGTAGATGAATGCTGTGCACACCACATAAAGCGCCACTTCTCTTCTGATATTTCTGTTTAATTCTTTCTCCCATTTTGCTTTAATGTATCCTGTGTTGATCCCATTTTGTTTCTGAAGACCTTGATAAATTTTTGAAATTATTTTTCTATTCCTCTTTTTATAGGCTTCAGTCAGAATATCTATCACTGTATTGCCCTCTTTGGACAATGTTGGTCTGATTCTTTTATCATAATAATCTCTTATTTGCAGGTATCGGAAAAAGTCTTTGTTTTCTAGTCCAAATTCTTTTTGTAACTCTCCAAAACTTTTAAAGAGCCCTCTGTGGACTAATGTGCATATAGCTGTAATGCCCCTGTCCCACCATCGTCTGAATTCAGCATCTCTGATTCCTGGTTCGAATCTGGGATCTAGAGCAGGCCAAATTAATAATTTGATGTCACCCTCTATATTGTATTCTTTTACCATCTTGTTCCAGATAACCAGTGTTTGTCTGATAGTTTCATTCTTGCTTTGCTGAGCCAATTTATTTCCTACCTCCCCTAATATTGACTGAATCCGACAACTTTCCATCTTGGCCTCTATGTCTTTCCACCTAGCCTGATATAGAGGGCAGCATGTACAGACCAGGAACCTTACTTGAGCTGCGTAAAAATATTGCTTCAGATTAGGCAAGGACAGTCCCCCCTCCTCTTTTGGTAATTGAAGTGTCTTATACTTGACCCTCGGTCTCTTTCCGGCCCAGATAAATCTAGATACAAGTTTGCCCCAGTATCTGAATTGTGTTTCTGGAATCAACTGTGGGATGGATTGGAAAAGGTACAACAGTCTCGGTACCACATTCATTTTTATTACCTCAATTCTTGTCTCAAAGTCCATGTTAAAGGCTGACCACCGCCCGATATCAGTCTTGACATTATTGTTAATGTTATTATAATTTATTTCAAATGTTTTCATGTGGTCTTTTGCCAATACCACACCCAGGTATTTAATAACTTTGGAATTCCATTTGATTTTGTATTTTTCTCTAATTTCTCAACCTGGAGAATAATTCTGTGTAAGAATTTGTGTTTTTGCTATGTTTAATTTATAGCCTGAGTATTTGCCATAGTCTTCTAATATCGACATAAGATTAGGAAACGTCCTATCCGGGTCTTGGAGGGCCACAATAACATCAGCGAAGAGCCCTATCCGATGCTCTCGCTTTCCTATATGGATTCCTTCTAAGTTGTCGTTTTGCCTTATCATTTGTGCCAGCGGTTCAATAAATATAGCAAACAAGGTAGGGCTTAAACAGCATCCTTGGCGAGTTCCTCTCTGTAAAATAAATCTGTCAGTTAGGTGTCCATTAATTTTTATCCTTGCTGTTGGTTCATTGTAGAGGCCTTGGATACGTTGTATTATCTGTTTATGAATCCCTAGTTTTCCCAAAACCTGATACAGAAACCTCCAATTGACGCAGTCAAAGGCCTTTTCTGCATCAAGGCTCACTAGTACTGCTCTCAGGCCCTGTTTTTGAATCTGATCTATTATGTGGAGGATACGTCTAATGTTATCCTGAGTCTGCCTACCTGTAATAAAACCTGACTGATCCTCGTCTATCAAGTCGGACATAAAATTTTCAAATCTTTTGGAAATTATTGAAGTAAAAATCTTATAATCCACATTTAGAATTGAAATAGGTCTATAGGATTCACAAAGTTCTTTATTTTTGCCTTGCTTTGGAATAACTGAAATTATGGCCTCTCTCCAAGAGGGGGGCAGTTTGCCCTCGGTCAGAGTCAGATTGAAAGAACTCAGAAGTAGTGGGGTTAATTCCTCCCTAAATGTTCTATACCACTCGCCAGGGAATCCATCACTACCTGGTGTTTTGTTTGGTTTTAATCTGCTAATTGCGGCATCTAGTTCTTTTTTTGTGATGCTGGAAATTAATTTTCTATTTTGCTCTTCTCCAGTAGCAGGTAAGTCCAAAGAGTCAAGGAAATCTTTCATTTCACACTCTCCCTTTGCTGTGGGTTGGGTGTATAAGTTTTCATAGTAATCTTTAAAAACCCTTTCTATTTCTTCAGGTTCGAATAGTAGTTTTTTCGTTATGGGGTCTCTAATCTTGTGTATTGTGTGAGAAGCTTGCTGGACTTTAAGTCTTCTTGCTAAATATTTAGTTGCTTTAGAGCCAGATTCGTAATAGGTCTGTTTAATGAATCTTAGTTTTTTCTCAACCTCTTGACTTAAATTGTCATCTATCTGCCGTCTCGCGTTGATTATTTGTTGTAAAACTGGTTTATCTTTATTATTTTTATGTTGCTGTTCCAGCGATATTAATCGATTAACCAACTTCTTATAGTCTTCCTCTCTAGCCTTTTTTTGGTAAGCTGCCCTCGCTATAAACCTCCCTCTCGTTACAGCTTTAACCGGGTCCCATAGTATGGTAGAATCCACTGGGCTGTTCAAATTGTCCTCCACGCAGTGTTTAATTTCTTTCTTCACCTCCTCCTGTGTTTTTTGGTTATTCAGCATACCCACATTTAATCTCCATAATGTATTTTTATTTCTCCTAGATAGTTGGATATTGAGGTCGATAATACTGTGATCGGACAAGTCAGTTACCCCTATTTTACATTCCTGTACTCTGTCTGTCTATTGTATTCATACAAAAATAGTCAATTCTGGAGTACATTGAGTGCGGGGCAGAGTAATGTGTGTAATCCCTCTCTAATGGATGCCATTCTCTCCAGACATCGAACATCCCCAATTCAGCTAGAGAGGTGTTGACAAGTTTTGATAAATGAGTCTTAGATCTCTTGTTATTTGTTGTGTCCAGTTTAGCATTCAAAATCATGTTGAAATCCCCCGCACATATTAGAATTCCATCATTTTCCTGGGTTATAATCTCAAACAATAATTTCAAAAACTTTTGATCAGAGTTAGGTGGCACGTAGACATTGACCAAAGTAACTAGATTATTATCCAGTTTCCCTTTTACATAGCTCCCCTCTTTGTCGTTTATTTCTTTGATGACTTCAAAATTGACAGAGTTGGAAATTAATGTGGCGACTCCTCTCTTTGGACCTTTCTTAAATGAGCTAAAAAAACCATTTTTAAATCCAAATTTCCTCAATTTTTCGTGTTCTTGTTGAGTTAGATGCGTTTCTTGTAAGTATATCACCTGGATTTTTTCTTTCCGCAGTTTTGCCATTACTTTTCCTCTTTTAATTGTATTGTTTAAGCCATTCACATTTAAGGACACTATTCTCATGATGTTACATTGCATCACTTATAAAAATAAAGACAAAGGAAAACATTGGTAGCCCCACTAACAATGCCAAAACGTTGGCATGAAACAAACAGAGCAAATATAACAGATGGACTTCCAAACAATTGAGGAGCTCTCCCTCCTCACACAGTCTGATCCCGTTGGTGGATCTAGGGAAAACCCTCTTAAGTAAAGAGGGGCCTAACTTAGTAATGACCGGTCCTACAGTGAGGGTTATAGTCATTCTAAATGAGTCCAACGTTAGAATTTGAAAGAAAAACTTAAGTAACCCAGGCCTCCAATAGTCACTTTTCTTTTAGCATATGAATAGCAGGGTAACCATTATTTTGACAACTAAAAACACAGGCTATCAGAACATTCCTACCGGTTATTGCTTCATTGTATAATCGCTTATCTTAGTCAAAGAATCTTCGGAACTCTTGCAGCTTTTCCTTGGCTCGTGCAGCTGCTGTTGTGTGGCTCTTCCGGGGGGATCCCTCATTGGGCTGCCACTCCATTGCTGTGCGGAGCCGTGACTCCAGCCCGGCCGCCGCGGTCGTTGGTGTCGGAGTCTTCTCTGCGAGTCCGCGTCTCACTAGCTCCTCCTTCACCTCCTCCGCGCTGTTGTAGGTTCGGGGTCCCGTTTCCCAGTGGATCCTCATTCTGGTGAATCGTGTTTGGAACCGGATGCCCTTCTCCTTCAAGATTCTTTTAGCAGCGTTGTACTCCTTTCTCTTTTGCACAACCTGTGTCGCGTAGTCGTGGTCGAATGACAGGACTTTGTTTCCCAGCTGTATTTTCTTTTTCCATGCCTCTCTCAGAACTCTCTCTTTGGTAGAGAATTCCAGAAAGTTCACAATAATGGGTCTCGGCTGGGCTCCGTCCGCAGGTTTCTGTGCAAGCGATCAATGCGCTCTTTGAATTTTAAAATCTTCCGGCAGGTGGAGCTCACGTCCGAGCAGATCTTGAACAAACTTGACCGCGGACTCGCCCTCTTCCCCCTCATTTACTCCGTATATATGGAGATTATTTCTCCTCGATCTGGATTCCAAATCGGTTAACTTATCCTGAAGAGCTTTTTGTTCTCTCAGTGAGATGAGAAGAGCATTGTTAGCCTCCTGTGCCCAATGTTCCAGCTTTTCAATCCGCGACTCAGCCTCATTAATTCTGCCGCTCTGTAGCTGCTGTTCAGTGGCAACTTTAGCGAGTTGTCGGTTTATATCCTGTCTGAAATCATCCAAGTCTTTTTTCACATCGCTCCTCAACGTTTCACCAAATGAGCAAAGGGCATCTTTTATTTCTGTTTTTAAATCCCTTATCTCCTTGCTGATAACTTCTAGCTCCGAGCCCATTTCTGCCTCGCTTCCAGCGAGGTGTGTTGTTTCATGGCCGCCGTCATCTTCCATTACATGTTTAGCTAGCGGATCCTCCATTTCTTCTGTCGTCGGGTTTTTAGCCTGAGCAAGTCGAGTTTTCCTACCCATCACAACTTACCCCGTCACATTACAGTTGGTATGATTTCAAGCTGTGATTATTCGAGTTATCGGGGTTTTATTTTAACACTTAACTATCAGAGCTCTGATGCCACGCAGCCTACCACGCCATGTCCAAACCGGAAGTCAATCACATTCTGTTTTTATTTACAGTTTATGCAGCGTCCCGACTTTTTTGGAATTGGGGTTGTATCTTGGTTACACTATTAAGAAGTCCAGTGATGAAGCTCACTTTTTCAGTTTGAGAATCGGTTCCATATTTCAGAAATGGAATGAACTTAAAACACACCCTCACTGACCACTGCATCCATCTACTGAATAGCATGCAGTTTCTTCCAGCCTGTGTTCATTCCCGTCGACGATACAGCGTACAGGTGTTGCAGTTGTCTGGCAGTAATATTCACAATATCGAAGTAGTTTGGCATGGTTTCCTATGTAAAATGGTAAAGGGAGGTTACAAGAGGAAGAATGCCCCTGATAAGTACAAACATGACGATCCTCAAAGTGCTCTTGTTGAGGGGGAACTGGATTGGAGCTACGGGATTTCAAATGCTGATCTATGCAATATAACCAAGACCCTACCTATAAATCGATTTTGTTTTGAACAACAGCAAACAATGCATGGCACACATTTGATGGATGGATAATAACGAACTGCAGGAACAGCTTCTTTTTGACACGAAATCATCAAAGTGGACTAAGTTTGAGAATCTGTTGGGGTTAGATGCCCAGCAGATAAGACGGACAATGATGTCAAAAGCAGACTTCAAGCAATTGTTGGACAATGTAGAAACCAAGAGGAGAACTTGATGATGATGATGATAATGATGATGATGATGACGATGACTTTTTGAAAGTGCACTGAAAAGTGCGGACTGAGTAAATGCAAGCTCAGAGCTCAGCTAAAAATTCCGCCTGTCTCCAGAGTTTTCCTTTGTACCCTCAATACCAGGTTCTACAGTTAACCGTCAGTGACTTTAATCACTAAGGAAACCAACAACAACTTTAGTCACTATGGGAACGTCCAGTAACTTTAGTCACTATGATAAACTCCAATAACTTGAGTCATGACTGTAACCATAAGCTACTTTAGTTTCTAAGGTAACCTTCAGTCACTATGGTTACCATCAGCATCATGACTCACTATGGTTACCATCAGCATCATGACTCACTATGGTTACCATCAGCATCATGACTCACTATGGTTACCATCAGCATCATGACTCACTATGGTTATCAACTTGACTTATGTAGGGAAGCCATGGCCTAATGGTTAGAGAAGCAGCTTTGGGACCAAAAGGTCACTTGTTCAATTCCCTGGACCAGCAGGAATGGCTGAAGTGCCCTTGATCAAGGCACCTAACCCCCAACTGGGTACGTTGTACGTCACTCTGGATAAGACCGTCTGCTAAATACCTGAAATATAACCATCAATAACTTTAGCCATTATGAAACTCAGCCAGTGTAGACTCTGTGGTTTGAACTCTCTAGGACTCTGGAGGTCAGCGGGTTCTGACTTGGACTTAGATGGTACTGAACAACCTAGTGAAGGAACATGGAGAACCACCTCTGGCTGTGTGTGTGTGTGTGTGTGTTATTTCTGTAACTCGTCTGAAATTGTGTCTGCTTTATTATTTGCTGAGAGAGAAATCACAGTAACCTCGTTTAACCAGACACACGTCACCATGGAAACACCATCAGACACATCTCCACCTGTTACCTGTCTGAGTCATGGAGTTCAACATTCATCTCTCTCTCTCTCTCTCTCTCTCTCTCTGTGAGTCTCTCTGTCTATGAGTGGAGGATTAATTAGGAAAGGTCTGACATGGCCCTCTGTTCCTGGATCGATTATCAAGCTCTCTCTCTCTCTCTCTCTCTCTCCACACCCCCCCTTAAAGGTTAATAATATCCATTAGAGAGAGAGAGAGAGAGAGAGAGAGAGAGAACACTGTAGATAAGGCAGATGGGGATGGAGATAGAAGGAGGAAGAGAAAATAGAGATTTTCTCTCTCTCTCTCTCTCTCTCTCTCTCTCTCTCTGTTTGTCTCACTCTTATTTTACATGTTCTGCTCCCCAACAGCATGTGTGCGTCTCAGCAGACGCTCCTAATTACCCCTAATTACTCCATTAATGTTAATAGACTTAATGCTCGACCCAATTTAGCATGTTAGCGTGACCTGCTAACCTCAGTGCTAATAAACTCTGATACATCATTATGGCACATTAATATTAACCACATAAATCTCATGTTTTCTCATAGAACAGCTGTCAGAACTTTCTCTTCTTTTGTTTTCTTCTTGTTCCTCTTTGTTTGATGTCAGACTGGGACTAAGAGGATCAGGGAACTGGAGCTAAGAACCAGGCAGACAAGGGAACTTAAACAAGGAACCAGAAGTACAGTTAGGTCCATAAATATGTGGACAGAGGCAGCATTTTTCTAATTTTGGTTCTGTACATTACCACAATGAATTGTGAACAAAACAATTCAGATGCAGTTGAAGTTCAGACTTTCAGCTTTAATTCAGTGGGTTGAACAAAATGATTCCATAAAAATGTGAGGAACTAAAGCATTTTTAAACACAATCCCTTCATTTCAGGGGCTCAAAAGTCTCATCTCATCTCATTATCTGTAGCCGCTTTATCCTGTTCTACAGGGTCGCAGGCGAGCTGGATCCTATCCCAGCTGACTACGGGCGAAAGGCGGGGTTCACCCTGGACAAGTCGCCAGGTCATCACAGGGCTGACACATAGACACAGACAACCATTCACACTCACACTCACACCTACGCTCAATTTAGAGTCACCAGTTAACCTAACCTGCATGTCTTTGGACTGTGGGGGAAACCGGAGCACCCGGAGGAAACCCACGCGGACACGGGGAGAACATGCAAACTCCACACAGAAAGGCCCTCGCCGGCCACGGGGCTCGAACCCGGACCTTCTTGCTGTGAGGCGACAGCGCTAACCACTACACCACCGTGCCGCTCTGGGCTCAAAAGTAATTGGACAAATTAAATAATTGTAAATAAAATGTTCATTTCTAATACTTGGTTGAAAACCCTTTGTTGGCAATGACTGCCTGAAGTCTTGAACTCATGGACATCACCAGACGCTGTGTTTCCTCCTTTTTAATGCTCTGCCAGGCCTTTACTGCAGCGGTTTTCAGTTGCTGTTTGTTTGTGGGCCTTTCTGTCTGAAGTTTAGTCTTTAACAAGTGAAATTGCTGCTCAATTGGGTTGAGATCAGGTGACTGACTTGGCCATTCAAGAATATTCCACTTCTTTGCTTTAATAAACTCCTGGGTTGCTTTGGCTTTATGTTTTGGGTCATTGTCCATCTGTATTATGAAACGCCGACCAATCAGTTTGGCTGGATTTGAGCACACAGTAGGTCTCTGAATACCTCAGAATTCATCCGGCTGCTTCTGTCCTGTCTCACATCATCAATAAACACTAGTGACCCAGTGCCACTGGCAGCCATGCATGCCCAAGCCATCACACTGCCTCCGCCGTGTTTTACAGATGTGGTATGCTTTGGATCATGAGCTGTACCACGCCTTCACCATACTTTTTTCTTTCCATCATTCTGGTAGAGGTTGATCTTGGTTTCATCTGTCCAAAGAATGTTCTTCCAGAACTGTGCTGGCTTTTTTAGATGTTTTTTAGCAAAGTCCAATCTAGCCTTTTTATTCTTGAGGCTTATGAGTGGCTTGCACCGTGCAGTGAACCCTCTGTATTTACTTTCATGCAGTCTTCTCTTTATGGTAGATTTGGATATTGATACGCCTACCTCCTGGAGAGTGTTGTTCACTTGGTTGGCTGTTGTGAAGGGGTTTCTCTTCACCATGGAAATTATTCTGCGATCATCCACCACTGTTGTCTTCTGTGGGCGTCCAGGTCTTTTTGCATTGATGAGTTCACCAGTGCTTTCTTTCTTTCTCAGGATGTACCAAACTGTAGATTTTGCCACTCCTAATATTGTAGCAATTTCTCAGATGGGTTTTTTCTGTTTTCGCAGCTTAAGGATGGCTTGTTTCACCTGCATGGAGAGCTCCTTTGACCGCATGTTTTCTTCACAGCAAAATCTTCCAAATGCAAGCACCACACCTCAAATCAACTCCAGGCCTTTTATCTGCTTAATTGAGAATGACATAACGAAGGAATTGCCCACACCTGTCCATGAAATAGCCTTTGAGTCAATTGTCCAATTACTTTTGGTCCCTTTAAAAACAGGGTGGCACATGTTAAGGAGCTGAAACTCCTAAACCCTTCATCCAATTTTAATGTGGATACCCTCAAATGAAAGCTGAAAGTCTGGACTTTATGTCCATGTCCATTATATAACTTGAATATGTTTCAGTAAACAGGTAAAAAAAGAAAATTTGTGTCAGTGTCCAAATATATATGGACCTAACTGTAATTGGTTACTTTAGCAAAGTACGAGGATGATTCTAATTTGGGAAGACAAGGAAACTACACCTATGAAAGAGGAAGTGTGAACTATAGCTAAGCGCTAGGATGAAAATGGCACATTACGTTACATTACATTACATTACATGGCATTTAGCTGATGCGCTAATCCAGAGCGATGTCCAGCGAGTGCAAAAGTCCATAAACTTGAAGGACAGAGGAAGTGCAGCATTAGGGAACTAAAGCTATGGACAAGAAGAATGAGAGGACGAGATACTAGAGGGATTATGGAATTAAGGCCATGAACTATGAGGGCTAGGGAACTACATCGAAGTGAATCGTCATGGCTTAGTCAGGTTAATTTACATGATGTGGCACCCACTAATGGGAATGGGTTACAACTGTTATTTTTAATTTTTATTTTTTTAAGTAATTACTTTGTAAACCTAAATGTAGGGAAACTTTACATTCACATGCGGCTAAAACAAACTGATGTTCACTTGCAACAACTGGCTAAAGGAATGTAATGTTTACTAATCCTCTATCTGTGAGTCTCTCAGTCTGTCCCTCTGAGTCTGTCCTCTTAGTCTGTCCCTCTGTTCCTCTGTCTGTTCCTCTCAGTCTGTCCCTCTGAGTCTGTCCTCTCAGTCTGTCCCTCTGTCCTCTCAGTCTGTTCCTCTCAGTCTGTTCCTCTCAGTCTGTCCCTCTGAGTCTGTCCTCTCAGTCTGTCCCTCTGTCCTCTCAGTCTGTTCCTCTCAGTCTGTCACTCTGTCCTCTTAGTCTGTTTCTCTCAGTCTGTCCCTCTCAGTCTGTCCCTCTGTCCTCTCAGTCTGTTCCTCTCAGTCTGTCACTCTGTCCTCTTAGTCTGTTCCTCTCAGTCTGTCCTCTCAGTCTGTCCCTCTGTCCTCTCAGTCTGTTCCTCTCAGTCTGTCCCTCTCAGTCTGTCCCTCTGTCCTCTCAGTCTGTTCCTCTCAGTCTGTCCCTCTCAGTCTGTCCCTCTGTCCTCTCAGTCTGTTCCTCTCAGTCTGTCACTCTGTCCTCTTAGTCTGTTCCTCTCAGTCTGTCCCTCTGTCCTCTCAGTATGTCCTCTCAGTCTGTTTCTCTGTCCTTTTAGTGTGTCCTTTCAGTCTGTCCCTCTGTCCTCTTAGTCTGTCCCTCTGTCCTCTCAGTCTGTCCCTCTGTCCTCTCAGTCTGTCCCTCTGTTCCTCTCAGTCTGTTCCTCTCAGTCTGTCCCTCTGTTCCTCTCAGTCTGTTCCTCTCAGTCTGTCCTTCTGTTCTCTCAATATGTCCTCTCAGTCTGTTCCTCTGTCCTCTTAGTGTGTCCTTTCAGTCTGTCCCTCTGTCATCTTAGTCTGTCCTCTCAGTCTGTCCCTCTGTCCTCTTAGTCTGTCCTCTCAGTCTGTCCCTCTGTCCTCTTAGTCTGTCCTCTCAGTCTGTTTCTCTGTTCTCTCAGTCTGTGCCCCTCAGTCTCTGCCTCTGTCCTCTCAGTCTGTCCCATTGTCTTCTCAGTCTGTCCTCTCAGTCTGTCCCTCTGTCCTCTCAATTTGTCCTTGCAGTCTGTCCCTCTGTTCTGTCAGTCTGTCCCTCACTCTATTGATCTAATTCTGAGGCTGCATGCTTTTTAAAGCAACTCAAACGATCAAAACACAAACTGTCTCTTTCTCGAATTTTCAGTAGTCTACAGTGTAGGCTGCACAGAGAGAGAGAGAGGAGAGAGAGAGAGAGAGAGAGAGAGAGAGATGGTTTTATATTGTTGATATTATACCTCTCAGACAGTGACCTTGTTGAATAGCCTAAGCAGCCTTCTCTCTCTCTCTCTCTCTCTCTCTCTCTCTCTCTCTCTCAGTTCAGTCCAGCTGTATTGGCATGAATGTTATAAATCGCACTGTTTTTTATTTTTTAGGAAAATTAAACTAAAAGCTATACAAACAATACACACATCTGCATTCATGTATCACCATATTACAAACATAATAAGCACAAATATGTTCAGCTCACTGCCTTTTACAGCAAATCCCCACTCCAACACTCGCACCCCTGCCAAACTACACCGGTATCGAACCACAGTTTCACCACTTCCTTGAATACTAACTGGTTCGTTTCTTGTTTTGCCACATGTTCACCAGCCTAAACCCAAACAATCAGTTCTTTAACTAACTTTCCACTAGAACCACAGCACCAACTGGTTCATCCTCAACTAACTGCCTGTTTTCTTAAACACGTCCACCAGCAAGGACAGCGTGATTATAAACACTTCACTTCTCTAACTGTGTCCTATAGAGTCACAAAGTACAACTGTGTAACCAGGAAATTCATTATAGTTTAACAGGAAGTCTGCTTTGTTGAAGTTATAAACTGTTTACTGATGGAGACTTGAGTGTAAAACTGTTCATGACGACTGCAGTCCTAAGCCATCTTCAGTTTCTGCGTGGTACCATCCACAATAATCACATGCTGCTCTTTAGGCTGTCCATGTGGACCATCCTCAGCAGCACTGAGTGATTTTAAAGTGATGAGAACTCTAACAAGAAGTAGGGCATCAAGATGGATCAGGCAGGTCCTAAGAGAAGAAGGGGTGACTGGTATCTCAGGAGTAGCATGTGTCATGAGAGAGAGAGAGAGAGAGAGAGAGAAGCTGTTACATACAGTATGTCCAATGTCACCTAATGGTTATGAACAGTGTACATTGTGCACTGAGTACAAGCAGGGACTCCAGCAAGACTAACTATGACATCAAAACTAAAAGGGAAGAGCCAGAAGGTAACACAGGCATGAGGGACCCCAGGACATAAAGCAGCAGCCACTACACCGTCAACAAACCTGAATGAGCGAGTGGGGACTGACAGCATCCATACAATCCATACATCCCAGTTTACCAAAACACTGTCTGAGGCTGCTCCAGATCCTTTACCTCATGAACACTATTAACAAAAAGCTTGACTAAACAGATGTTTTCAGCCGAGACTTAAACACCGAGACTGTGTCTGAGTCCCGAACACTACTTGGAAGGCTGTTCCATAACTGTGGGGCTTTGTAAGAAAAGGCTCCGCCCTGATGTAGCCTTCACTATACGAGGTACCAACAGATAACCTGCACCTTTTGATCTAAGTAGGAGATGTTGATCATAAAAGACCAGAAGGTCACTCAGGTCCTGGGACTTAGAGTTGATTTTTAATTATATAAATAAATTGAATTGAATTATGAGTAGCACAGAGATAAAGATATAGAATTAAAGTGACTGATTTGTCTGAGTATTTTATCCAGCATGTCAGCGTCAAAGAGAGCATCCGACAGTGCTGAGATTTAAACTTGCATTTTAATTTGACCCAGAACAACCATAAGCACCACTCTCAAGATTTTAGGTAATTATCTGTGTGTGTGTGTGTGTGTGTGTGTGTGTGTGTGTGTGTGTGTTAGATATCTGATCCGCTCTTTGGATGGGACTCATGCTGGTTTTTATCGCTGCATTGTGCGGAATCGAGTTGGAGCTCTGCTGCAGCGCAGGACGGAGGTGCAGGTGGCCTGTGAGTAATACTGTGTGTGTGTGTGTGTGTGTGTGTGTGTGTGTGAGAGAGAGAGAAGATGAAATGTCTTCTTCACTGAGTTCAGTGTGTTGTTTAAACCCAAAATAATTAACATTACAGTTTCACACCTGCTGAGTTCACACAAAGAAATAAGAGACTGTTTATTAATGTATGTTTTGTGTGTGTGTGTGTGTGTGTGTGTGTGTGTGTGTGTGTGTGTGTGTGTGTGTGCAGTTATGGGTGCCTTTAATGACACTGTGAAGTCTGAGAGTGTGTCTCAGGGAGATGCTGCCGTGATTAAAGCCCCACACATCGATAGCTTCCCTCAGCCACAGGTCACATGGTTCCGAGACGGCAGGAAGATCCCACCCAGCAGCCGCATGTAAGCCCCACCCACCAACTGTTACACTTCCTGTACCACCATGATTAGTCAACTGTGGGCATGTCCTTAATTCACACTTGATTCACTGCTAATGCTAATGGGCTGAAGACGAGAGAATAAATATTACACTGGTTTATTCAGTAGTCCTGACAGTAAATGTGTGCATGTCCCCGTCTCCGTCTCTCCTTCTCTTTGTCTCCATGTAACAGTGTGGAAATGAGGGAGTAGATATTTCCCAGCTTCAGCAGAATTATGTTAATGTGAAACGTGAGCAGCTTCACACACTCTGATAACTCTGAAGTGAAACGGTGCTGAAGACCTTCACCAAGACTGGAAGAAAGTACAGTGGAGGAAGTGGGACTGTGGTGACCACGGCCTCACAAAACCTTCCCAGTGTCGTGTGTGTGTGTGTGTGTGTGTGTGTGTGCGTGTGCTGGGTAATTGTGGAGGAAATTGATTTCTAGATCCTGAATCTTGCTTCCTCCCCGGAGTGATGATGTCTCTTCTGTGCCTGATTCTGTCTCGTGTCTTTACATTACCAATTCACTGCACTTTTGCTGTATCTTTATAAACCTTGACACACCCACCATCATACATTTACACAACACGTATCACAAATCTCAGCATTTTATTTGATAGAGTATAAGCTGTAAGGAAAAAAGTACTGCATTATCTTTAAAAAAAATCCTGCAGTATACAGCCACGTTTTGGTTTGCCAAGGTGCGTCCAGCATCACTGCATGGTTACAGGTTCAGCAGTGATCCTTCATCCCTTCAGTTTAATTCAGTGCTTGGTTTTTGGCTGAATGATGTTGGAGAGGCAGCGTCTTCAGTTGAGAAACCCCTCTTGAAACAGTGATGACCACAAAATGATAGAGAAGCGTCTCATCTCCTACTGAAGAGCCCACGTGGACCTTGGACCTGCTGTAAATTTCATTGAGCATCTTTAGGAAACTAGAAACCACAAATAATGTGACTATAAAATGTGCAGGTTTAATATAAGGAGACATTATATAACTGTGGATCTCAGGCTGTTTTCAGGGCAATTTCACTACCTTTACTTTTCAGCTGTTGTTCTGGTTGTTCTAAGGATCAGACATGCTGTATGTTGTCGTTTTTTTTCTCTAGAACAGTCTAATCTATCCAAATGTTTCATCATTTGAAATGATGATACTTGCAGATTTTTAAAATTAACATTTATATCAAGGAAAAAAGATCACCTCTTAGAAAATTCTATTTTTAAGTGTATCTCGCCATAAAATGCTGGCAGTAGAGAAATGTTTTCAGACTTGTGGCGAGGAGATTGTGTGGAATCAGGCAACATTGGAACCCTGATGGTGGGAAACTCTATGACGTAGAAATCTGCAAAAATATATGTGTTTAGTGCCAAAAGGAAATAAGGTTTTTGTTGTTTTATTTGCTGTAATTTTAAAACCAGATTACTGAGCACCACTTTATCATACAGAGAAACACTGAGTGTGAATGGAAACGGTAAGTTCTGCTGTGTAATATGGTGTGTGATTGGCTGTGAAGTAATATGGACTTCATGACTTATTACAGGAGACTGAAAATGGATGACGAAATGAGTAAAGATATTACGTTGCAGAAGTTTGATCTGTTTTCGTAATGCGATTACTTCAGTGTGGACAAATCCTGTACAGATGTGATGAGCATCATTGCAGAACTCCGGTTCTGCTCTTCCTTGTGAAGTGTGTTTTGTATTGATGCAGTGACGAGTTCATGAGGAATAAAAACAGGAGTAATGGGTGTGCAGATGGACGTAGAGCTGTGTGCAGATTGGAACTATGATTACATATGATGTAAATGTAATAATATTTTTCTCTCTAACACTTCATCACATAGATAAGCAGCTAGCATCACTGGAATGGTCAAGTCCTGCCAAAGCTATTTAACTTTAAGTTTTCCAGCATCTTCAGGACAGAGAAGTTTGCACGTCTTTGTGTTTTCTTGGTAACATGACTAGCTGCATTTTTTTTCTCTTACTAACTTAGAGAGAGAATAAAGAGGCTGGTGAGGGAACGACTGTTTACAGCTGCTATAACGTCAGTGACAACAGGAACTAACCTGCATCTCCAATGTCAAACAACATTACACGTGTTAAAATATAACATTTCTATGACATAGGCATTGTAACTGTTGCCCGATTGCTGTGGTATGAGAGGAATAAAACATTTGTCGATGTGCTGTTAGAGGAAAATAATCAACTGTGGGGTGATAACAGTAACTCTGCTCCACACTAGACCAGTGCAGTAGGTACTGTGTGTTAGAACCTGCTTCTACTCGAGAAAAATCTGGTAACATTGGAGGCATGAACTATACAAGGGTGATTTTAATAATCTTAATGCAGAGCTCAGGAAATCCACAGCTGCGTAATCTGAACATGAGGAACTTTCTTCACATAAACCTGAAATAACTTTTTCATTTTAAACCAGTGTCTCTGAATCTGATTCTCTTTCTGTTTTACCTCCTGCTGAACTTCCTGCATGAACTCTCACGTGGTGTTCAGGAGGTCAGTTCATTCATCCCAGCCGGAGTGAAGTGTGTAAGATGAGTGTTAAATCAAGTCCTCAACACCATACAGGTCTTACCCAGAAGGTCTGAGGCAGAGGAACCTCAAAGACTTAAGTACTGTAGTGTTTCACTTTTCTATCTGATGGAACTTCATTTCACTGCTCGTGAGTTTGGAAGTTGATATGAGTCTGTACAGAGTTTCAAGAAAATTGAATCTCACAGGAAATTGCTTTAGCTACAGTTCCTCAAAGTCCCAGGTGAAGCTAATAATGAGGGAATAATGAGCGTGAGGAGTTAATGTTGTGTTGCAGGAGAGAGAGTCTAAAAATGGAAAAGCACCACTCTGCTTTAATTTCATACTCACACTGCGTTTAAATGAAAAATCTGTTATTTCATATTTGGTTGTGCAGAAATGTGGAGTCATTATCAGCATCTCCTCCAATGGCCTGGAGATAGCTTACGGCTAAACTTCAGGGCCAGACAGCGTGTGGTTTTACGATGATTAAGTTAAAGCTAATAAAATGTGCTGTATGGAGATGCAGCTGTATGGCGCCTGTAGTGATGAGGTTTTATTACAGCAGCTACAGTTTGGTGGAGTTTTATATGCTGTGAAAGTCCTGAGGTTTGATTCATGATGAGGATTTTTAGGCAGTGTCCTATTTATTTAGTTTTCATGCAAGTGTAGATATAAATTATTAAACAGATGGTTCAGGGTTGAGATTTGAGGGATGGTTTATTTTGGGGGATTTTTTTTCGGTTGAGTTTCTCTTTTCATCTGTGTGTGTGTGTGTGTGTGTGTGTGTGTGTGTGTGTGTGTGTGTGTGTGTGTGTGTGTGTGCGCGCACTCTGTTACTGACATTCTATTCCTGTGCAATGTCCCAGAACGGTCAAGCAGATTCACCCCGTCAGATCACTTCACCATTTCCATTTCACCTAAGTTTCTGTTTTGTGTGTGTGTGTGTGTGTGTGTGTGTGTGTGTGTGTGTGTGTGTGTGTGTGTGTGTGTTAGCATGTTTTCTGTCAGACGAGCGTAATGGAAGTCAAAGAATAAACCCATTCATTTCTGCAAACCTCATTTTGGAATCCCTGATGCAACAACAACACACACACAGTGTTCATGGGTATTATAAAATTACTATTGTTTTTATTTTCTCTCACATTTTCCATTGTATGATGTGGTTCAATTATCAGAATAAAATTCACCATTTATTCAGTTCACTGAAAATTAAAGAAACAGCCACGCCCCCAAGCAAAAACAATAGCAGTTGTGACACGCCCACAAGAGACTAAATGTCACTTGCTAGTGTGAAAGTAGTGTTCGAGTAGTACTAATGTGAAATTATAACTTTATATGTTTGTTAATGTTTAATTAAAAGTAATTTACTTTTAAAATTAAAGTAATTACAAAATTTGTAAATAAATGTCAATAGCTATCTCTATTAGGTGTGTGTGTGTGTGTGTGTGTGTGTGTGTGTGTGTGTGTGTGTGTGTGTGTGTGTGTGGATTGAATATCTCAGTCCTAATCCATAATTCATATTTTTCTCTCTCTCTTCACAAAGAATGCTGCTCAAACCTTTGCATGTTAATAATAGTATGTTTAATTTATAGAGTATGTTTCTCAAACAAAAAAAAAATCTTTAAATTTAAAATGACTGATTTTTTGGGTCTCATGTTGTTACCTTGTATGCTGATGCAGTTCTCTGACCCTAACCCTGTTAAATCCACATTGTTTACTGAACCGTAATGCACAGGAACAGAGGTTTTGGATGTTATCTCAGGCTCTCATCATTATTGAGGCATCTCCAGGCTTTATGGTCAAATACCTGAGTAAGGGGTCAGATCATGACTGAGCAGACGATGATACATCCATAACAATTACCTCAGAACCTCCCAAACATTTAGTTTTTTGCATAGAAAAAATATGAGACCCTAAAATTGTACAGAATCAAAGAGACAACCTGAGGCTGAGGAACACCGACACTACATTAACCATGACTGGGAATATGTGGAACTATCAGGGTCTCAGACTTGGGAGGGGTCAAGGTCTCAGATGGGGGTAGGATCAGGGTCTCAGTCTTGGGTAGGGTCAGAGTCTCAGACTGAGGTAGGGTCAGGGTCTCAGATGGGGGTAGGCTCAGAGCCTCAGAAGGGTAGGATCAAAGTCTCAGACTGGGGTAGGGTCAGGATCTCAGATGAGGGTGGGCTCAGGGTCTCAAACTGGGATAAAGTCAAGGTCTTAGACTGGGGTAGGATCAAGGTCTCAGACTGAGGTCAGGTCAGGGTCTCAAAATGAGGTAGAGTCAGGGTCTCAGAATGGGCGAGGGTCAGATTCTCAGACTGGGACAGAGACAGGGCCTCAGGCTGGGGTAGCTTAGGGTCTCAGATTGGGTCAGGGTCTCAGATGGGGGTAGGCTCAGAGTCTCAGAAGGGTAGGATCAGGGTCTCAGACTTGGGTAGGATCAAGGTCTCAGACTGAGGTAGGGTCAGGGTCTCAGACTGGGGTAGGCTCAGGGTCTCAGACTAGGGTAAGCTCAGGGTCTCAAACTGGGGTAGGGTCAGAGTTTCTGAAGGGTAGGACCAGGGTCTCAGACTGTGTGAGGGTCAGGGTCTCAGTTGGGGGTTGGATCAGGGTCTCAGACTGGGGTAGGCTCAGGGTCTCAGACTGGGGTAGGGTCAGGGTCTTAGACGAGGATGGGCTAAGGGTCTCAGACTGAGACAGAGTCAAGATCTTAGACTGGGGTAGGATCAAGGTCTCAGACTGGGGTCAGGTCAGGGTGTCAGACTGAGGTAGGCTCAGGGTCTCAGACTAGGGTAGGGTCAGGGTCTCAAACTGAGGTAAGGTCAGAGTCTCGGACAGGGGTAGGGTCGGAGTTTCAGAAGGGTAGGGTCAGGGTCTCAGAGAAGGGTGGGCTCAAGGTCTCAGTCTGGGACAGAGTCAAAGTCTCAGAGTGGGGTAGGGTCAGGGTCTCAGACTGAGGTAGGATATCTGTCTGTCTGTCTGTCTGTCTGTCTGTCTGTCTGTCACGCTCTTTCTTATTTATTTATTTATTTATTTATTTATTTCTCTCTCACTTTCCCCTTTTTGATCAGCAGGGAACTGGTTCTGTTCTGGTTTTGTGAAACAGAAATTTTGAACCTTTCAGAGCATTTCAATCGAAAATAAATTGGGTTGGAACCTGAAAAGTTGGTTCCCAGCTGGAAAGAAACTGTAGCTTGTTTTTCCAGTGAAAACTGTGATAACATTAGAGGGCATGTTGCAAGTTTGTAGCAGAAGTAGAGTGCAGCAATGGAGAACAGCATTGAAAAGGATACATGTTCAGAAAAATATGGAAGGAAAACAAACATCTGCAGCAGTGGAACAGAAGCTCACATGTAATCAATGCAATTCACCATCTTGTGAGTCCTGTTTACTCCCATTGTGCAACACCCTGTGTTCATGATGCATCCTTGATAACAACGGTTTCAAAACTGGTGAAAACCTTGGCTGGTTTGCTACCTGATACAACGGTTCAAAGAATCCTTCATGGAACCAGTTCAAGGATCTGTTCCCTGATGAGCTCAAAGGGATATCTGTGTTTCTGTCTGTCTGTCTCTCTTTATTTGTCTGTCTGTCTCTATTTTTCTCTTCATCTGTCTCTCGCATTCTGTTTCTCTCTCTGTACAGTGCCATCACTCTGGATAACACACTGGTCATCCTCTCATCGGTAGCTCCAGACGCTGGACGTTATTATGCTCAGGCTGTAAATGACAAGAACGGGGAGAATAAGACGAGTCAGCCAATCACACTCACTGTAGAGAGTGAGTCTCTCTCTCTCTCTCTCTCTCTCTCTCTCTCTCTCTCTCTCTCTCACACACACACAATTTATTTCATTGTGAATTTGTGCTGATGTGTGAGTGCATGTGTTAAGACTTAAGGAGAAATGTTTTCTTACTGCAGGTACTGAGATATGCTTGTGTAGGGGTGTGTGTGTGTGTGTGTGTGTGTGTGTGTGTGTGTGTGTGTGTGTGTGTGTGTGTGTGTGTACTTGTACTTGCTACATATCGAGAACAGGGTTAGGACATTTTTGAAAAGTAAGGACATTTTGTCTGGTCCTCACTTCTTCAAACGGCTGTTTGAGGGTTAAGACTCAGTTTTGAGGTTCAGATTAGAATGAGGTTTAGGTTATGGCGAGGGTAAGGGGTGGGGTTAGGGTAAGGGGTGGGGTTAGGCATTTAGTATGTGGTGGTTACGATTAGAGTAAGGGGTGAGGGAATGTATTATGTTAGTGAGTCCCCACACAGATAGAAGTACGTGTGTGTGTGTGTGTGTGTGTGTGTGTGTGTGTAGGACAGACCTTGCCAGCAGCTGCAGTAGTGTATCAGCACTCAGCAGAGACTCTGCAGGCAAAACACTGCCTAAAACAATATCTCTCTCTCTCTCTCTCTCTCTCTCTCTCACACACACACACACACACACACACACACACACACAGTAACCCCTCTCTCTCTCTCTCTCTCTCTCTCTCTCTCTCTCTCTCTCTCTCTCTCTCTCTCTCTCGTGTGTTTGTATATGTATGTAGATATTGGTGGTCCTGCAGATCCCATTGCTCCCTCCATTGTTTTTCCCCCCAGGAACACAAGTGTTGTTTCTGGAACCTCAGAGGTCACCATGGAGTGTGTGGCCAATGCCCGGTCAGTGACCTTTCACCTTTGACCTTCTGCTGTTTCATGCACAGTTCTCTTTCTTCCTGTGCATCTTCATGTTTTTTATATTTTTAAAAATTTACTGAAAGTCCTTCTGTGTCTCTGTTAGGCCATTGATAAAGCTGAGTATCAGCTGGAGGAGAGACGGTGTTCCTGTCCGTTCAGGTCTGAGTGACTTTAACCGCAGGTTGACCCTCCTTAGTCCCACCATCAGCGATTCAGGATTTTATGAGTGTGAGGCAGAGCTACGGAGCAGTAGTGTACCATCCGTTAGTGCTGGAGCATTTCTGCAAGTGTTGGGTAGATACAGATGTGCACACATAAATAAATAAATACTTGTAAATAGGTCACAGAATTTCAAGCAGACCTCAGTTTTTCTGTGCTTGTGTCACCTCTGACCTTCAACCTCTCCTTCTGTCTTTCAGAACCTCCACAGTTTGTGAAGGAACCAGAGAAGCACATCACTGCTGAGATGGAGAAGGTGGTGGACATTCCTTGCCAGGCAAAAGGTAGATGAGGACTTTTTTTATCATCATCATCATTATCTCAACTGTGTCATACTATATATATATATCTGGGATACATATGATCACATAAAATTTGTAGTATGAACACAAATCGACTAATTAACTGTGCCATTTCCCTCACTGGAAGATCCATAATCATTCTGAGACTGTTTGGAAAGTGAGGTGAATGGAAGAGCTCTCTGCTGCTTGGCTAATGGATAAAAACGATGATAAAGCAACTGACACAAAAGCCACTGTTTTTCATAGATTCTTTCTTCATTTCATATACATGAAGATTCATCCAAAATGTCGAGTGAATGTCTGTCCTTCAGCTCTTCACCTGTAATTGATCACTTGAGAAGGCTGTTAATACCACGTGTGAACAGGATCTTAGTGTTCTTGTTTCAGTGCCAAAATATATGTGTGTGTGTGTGTGTGTGTGTGTGTGTGTGTGTGTGTGTGTGTGTGTGTGTGTTCTCAGGTGTTCCCCAGCCTGATATTGTATGGTATAAGGATGCAGTTCCCATTAGTCCATTGAGGAATCCCCGTTATCATGTTCTGGCTGGTGGGAGTCTGCAGATTAATGGCCTGTTGCCTGATGACACTGGAATGTTCCAATGTTTTGCTCGCAATGCTGCTGGCGAAGTGCAAACCAACACCTACCTCGCCGTCACCAGTATGTATACAGTATGTGTGTGTGTTACACATGGGATTCTGGGATAGCAGATTATTTGATAAATAGATCTATAAACCAGAAAATGTAGACAAAATAGTACAGGTACTGAGATTGTGGCAGAATCATAATCATGTGGCAGACAGTCTGCAGCAAGTCCACTGTCTGAGACTGAGGCAGAGTCACAATGACTGAACTAAAGCTAAGGTCTCACATAGCCAGAATCACAGTAGACACCAGTAGATGATTTGGAGCTTTCTGGGGATCAATCGGCACGTGTTCTGGGGCCTTCCGTCAGAATACGTGAGAGTCGGGGAGCTACCTTGACAATCGGGAGGGCATGGCTTCCATCCCCAGAAAGTTTCCTTGTGTTGAAAATTGCTGTCGGTTAAGCGCTGGATGAATTCATCTGTCACAACTGTGAAGGCATCCTTGAGCATCCTTGAGGCATATGTGAGGCTTACGTGGACTACCAGGGTTTACCATACCTGCTGCAACCATCGAGCTCAGAATGTTCAGGAACCAACATTTTGCAGAAAGTGCATAGTTTGCCTAGGGGTGTGGCTTATTTTGTCTTCTTATGGCTATGCTGTACTGCAGCTGTAAAAACCGTACACGCTGCCGTCTTTGCCATATGGCCATATGTCACTATACGTCGCTGCTACCATTGGTTTTACTGGCATCTTCTGTCACTACCATCACAGCTTCATTTGCACATTTAGTCCACCCAAATTTTTGCGATGGATCACCTCCAAAATCTGCCGGAATGGCCACGATAGCCCCAGCCATGGTTTTCACGGATCAACCGGCTCTGTGTGACCTTAGCATAAGAATGGTGCAGTGTGTCATTTGAGTCATGACAAATGAGTAAGCCTGAGCCTGAAGTCTTCCTGACCATGTGAACTGGAGTCTAACACGTGTGGAACTCCATTGGCTCTAACAACACACTTGCTTCTAAACCTTATGCCGGAAGGAATAAAGCACCCAAGGAGAACAGGACTTCATTATTTAAGGCCAGGGAGCTGAGACCAGAGATTGCAGCCAAGGCAAGCAGTCCTTCAGCACCCATGATCAGAGGGACTTATGCACCAAAGGTCAGAGGAGTGTTAGCATACAAATCTAATGTCCAGAGAGGACTTATATATCCACAAGCAGAGGGACATGCTCTTCCAGAATCAGAGGTAATTGTGTTCCCCACACCAGCAGGACTTCAGAAGGCAAGGACAGAGGGACTTACACCCATGTACAGCAAGACTTTTTTTCTGAGAACTGCAAGTTTTTAGCACCCAAGGTAAAAGAGCTTCATGCACCAAAGGCCAAATGTCAAATCAAATCAAGTTTATTTGTATGGCGCTTTTAACAATAAACATTGTCGCAAAGCAGCTTTACAGAATTTGAACGACTTAAAACATGAGCTAATTTTATCCCTAATCTATCCCCAATGATGAAGCCTGTGGCGACGGTGGCAAGGAAAAACTCCCTCAGACGACATGAGGAAGAAACCTCGAGAGGAACCAGACTCAAAAGGGAACCCATCCTCATTTGGGCAACAACAGACAGCCTGACTATAATATTAACAGTTTTAACAGGTATAACCCTCAACTGTCCTCATGGGGCCGTCCTTCACAGGAGCGGTGCGATAAAACTCCGACCAGACACAGGGCACCAGGATGGACCAAGCAGGTCCGAGGGGCAGAAGAGGCCAGCATCTCAATCCCAGGATCAACATGTCACTCAGAGGGACAGATTGGGGGGGAGAGAGAGAAAGAAAACACAGGTTGTTAGGTATGCCCTAAAAATGACAAGTATTAAATCTGTGTGGTAGGCTCGCAGAGACGAGAGTCAAATGAACATATTTGCCCAAGATCAAAGGAAATTATTTGCCAGAGACAATTGCATGCATGATGAAAGAGATTTTTCAGCTGGCAGGTATTTTTTCAGTACCTTCAGCTGGCAGGAATTATGTACCCAAAGCCAGAGGGAATTATGTACTCAAGATCAAAGGGAATTATAGGGAATTCTGTACCCAAGATCAAAGGGAATTTTTGAGAATTGTGTAGATTAGGCTGGAGGAAATAATGTACCCTACATCGAAGGGCATTGTGGGGGATTTATGCACCCAAGACCAGAGGCACCTACAAAACCAGAGATAATTATTTGTCTAAAATCAAAGTGAATTTTGAAGACTTCTGCACACAGAATCAGACAGGATCACAGTAGGCTCTTAAAACAAGAGGGAGTTTTGTGGCAGGAGAACTGGAGGAATGGTTTTGCATGAATGTATCGTGAAATCTCGAGCTGGCACACTGCCAAAAGTCCAAGTTAAGGTGCATAACGTAGAAAGATTTTTAAACTATACATTACTTACCTTATCATAGGATTTGGAGAACCAAAGAACTCTAGGAGGGATAGGTGCAGTTGGGCATTCCTATAATCCATATTAAGAATAAACACATTAGTACGCATACAATCCCCTACACACTCATACACACACCGAGACACAGGCAATGACAGACAGAGTGTTTTTTTTTGCCTCTGGCTGTCTCTTTCCCACTTTTCCTCCAAAGTGCCTGCTTTCTTTATTTTCTCTTTTACTTTGATTTGAAACACCTGAACTCTACGCAGACTTTACATCTGTGAGTGTGTGTGTTCTCTCAGGTATTGCACCAAACATCACTGCAGGTCCATCAGACAGCACTGTGATTGATGGGATGTCAGTCATTTTGCACTGTGAGACAGCAGGAGCTCCACGGCCTGCTATCACTTGGCAGAAAGGTGTATCTCTCAAAACACACACACACAATCTCAGGAACCAACACACCAACTCAGTAATGAATTATGAAACACACAACTTTTGCTCAGTGTGTATATATAAAATGTGTGTGTGTGTGTGTAGGTGAGAGTGTATTAGCGAGTGGATCGGTCCAGTTGCCCCGTTTCACCCTGTTAGAATCTGGCAGCCTTTTGATAAGCCCTGCCCACCTATCTGACTCTGGTCGCTACACATGTACTGCAAGCAACTCGCGTGGCATTGACCAGGCCTCAGCACAGCTCGGGGTGTGGGGTAAGTGAGTGTGTATGTGTGTGTTTTTTTCAGTAACCAACTGTGTGTATAAGAGATAAAGTCTGAATTAAATCTTTAGTATATATATATATATATATATATATATATATATATATATATATATATATATATATATATATATATATGGCTATATTTAATATTAAATATAAAATGATACATAATTTAATACATATGCTTTATATAACTGTGTGTGTGCATGTGTTTTGTACAGCTCGTACCCGTATCTCCACCCCTTCTCAGGATCAAAGTGTCATCAAGGGCACTAAAGCCACACTGACCTGCGGAGTGTCTCATGACCCCAGTGTTACTGTCAGGTAAACACACATTCCTATTTCACTACAATAACCACCGTCCTGTATTACACGCACCGTCATCAGTCCACTGTGGGTGCGTTCCAAAACATACACACACTGTTGTACTGGATATTGTCCTCGTTGCATGGCCTCTGTTTCTGTCAGTCTCAGTGAAGGAGGCGGGCCTCTGTACCTGTACCTCTTTATCCCAGTGAAGGAGGCGGGCCTCTGTACCTGTACCTCTTTATCCCAGTGAAGGAGGCGGGCCTCTGTACCTGTACCTCCTTATCCCAGTGAAGGAGGCGGGCCTCTGTACCTGTACCTCTTTATCCCAGTGAAGGAGGCGGGTCTCTGTACCTGTACCTCCTTATCCCAGTGAAGGAGGCGGGCCTCTGTACCTGTACCTCTTTATCCCAGTGAAGGAGGCGGGCCTCTGTACCTGTACCTCTTTATCCCAGTGAAGGAGGCGGGCCTCTGTACCTGTACCTCTTTATCCCAGTGAAGGAGGCGGGCCTCTGTACCTGTACCTCTTTATCCCAGTGAAGGAGGCGGGCCTCTGTACCTGTACCTCTTTATCCTATTGAAGGAGGCGGGCCTCTGTACCTGTACCTCTTTATCCCAGTGAAGGAGGCGGGCCTCTGTACCTGTACCTCTTTATCCCAGTGAAGGAGGCGGGCCTCTGTACCTGTACCTCTTTATCCTATTGAAGGAGGCGGGCCTCTGTACCTGTACCTCTTTATCCCAGTGAAGGAGGCGGGCCTCTGTACCTGTACCTCTTTATCCCAGTGAAGGAGGCGGGCCTCTGTACCTGTACCTCCTTATCCCAGTGAAGGAGGCGGGCCTCTGTACCTGTACCTCTTTATCCCAGTGAAGGAGGCGGGCCTCTGTACCTGTACCTCCTTATCCCAGTGAAGGAGGCGGGCCTCTGTACCTGTACCTCTTTATCCCAGTGAAGGAGGCGGGTCTCTGTACCTGTACCTCCTTATCCCAGTGAAGGAGGCGGGCCTCTGTACCTGTACCTCTTTATCCCAGTGAAGGAGGCGGGCCTCTGTACCTGTACCTCTTTATCCCAGTGAAGGAGGCGGGCCTCTGTACCTGTACCTCTTTATCCCAGTGAAGGAGGCGGGCCTCTGTACCTGTACCTCTTTATCCTATTGAAGGAGGCGGGCCTCTGTACCTGTACCTCTTTATCCCAGTGAAGGAGGCGGGCCTCTGTACCTGTACCTCTTTATCCTATTGAAGGAGGTGGGCCTCTGTACCTGTACCTCTTTATCCTATTGAAGGAGGCGGGCCTCTGTACCTGTACCTCTTTATCCCAGTGAAGGAGGCGGGCCTCTGTACCTCTTTATCCCAGTGAAGGAGGCGTGACCTCTGTACCTGTGCCTCCTTATCCCAGTGAAGGAGGCGTGACCTCTGTACCTGTACCTCTTTATCCTAGTGAAGGAGGCGGGCCTCTGTACCTGTACCTCTTTATCCCAGTGAAGGAGGCGGGCCTCTGTACCTGTACCTCTTTATCCCAGTGAAGGAGGCGGGCCTCTGTACCTGTACCTCTTTATCCCAGTGAAGGAGGCGGGCCTCTGTACCTGTACCTCTTTATCCTATTGAAGGAGGCGGGCCTCTGTACCTGTACCTCTTTATCCCAGTGAAGGAGGCGGGCCTCTGTACCTGTACCTCTTTATCCCAGTGAAGGAGGCGGGCCTCTGTACCTGTACCTCTTTATCCTATTGAAGGAGGCGGGCCTCTGTACCTGTACCTCTTTATCCCAGTGAAGGAGGCGGGCCTCTGTACCTGTACCTCTTTATCCCAGTGAAGGAGGCGGGCCTCTGTACCTGTACCTCCTTATCCCAGTGAAGGAGGCGGGCCTCTGTACCTGTACCTCTTTATCCCAGTGAAGGAGGCGGGCCTCTGTACCTGTACCTCCTTATCCCAGTGAAGGAGGCGGGCCTCTGTACCTGTACCTCTTTATCCCAGTGAAGGAGGCGGGTCTCTGTACCTGTACCTCCTTATCCCAGTGAAGGAGGCGGGCCTCTGTACCTGTACCTCTTTATCCCAGTGAAGGAGGCGGGCCTCTGTACCTGTACCTCTTTATCCCAGTGAAGGAGGCGGGCCTCTGTACCTGTACCTCTTTATCCCAGTGAAGGAGGCGGGCCTCTGTACCTGTACCTCTTTATCCTATTGAAGGAGGCGGGCCTCT
The DNA here is from genome assembly GCF_027579695.1 of Neoarius graeffei. Classification (NCBI taxonomy): domain Eukaryota; kingdom Metazoa; phylum Chordata; class Actinopteri; order Siluriformes; family Ariidae; genus Neoarius; species Neoarius graeffei. The sequence goes on along the minus strand of NC_083582.1, from coordinate 1,053,493 downwards.
GTACCTGTACCTCTTTATCCCAGTGAAGGAGGCGGGCCTCTGTACCTGTACCTCTTTATCCTATTGAAGGAGGTGGGCCTCTGTACCTGTACCTCTTTATCCTATTGAAGGAGGCGGGCCTCTGTACCTGTACCTCTTTATCCCAGTGAAGGAGGCGGGCCTCTGTACCTCTTTATCCCAGTGAAGGAGGCGTGACCTCTGTACCTGTGCCTCCTTATCCCAGTGAAGGAGGCGTGACCTCTGTACCTGTACCTCTTTATCCTAGTGAAGGAGGCGGGCCTCTGTACCTGTACCTCTTTATCCTATTGAAGGAGGCGGGCCTCTGTACCTGTACCTCTTTATCCCAGTGAAGGAGGCGTAATTCATCATCATTATTTCATTTTTTATTTCTATGCTGATGACACATGACTTTACTGATCCATTTTATAGATTCAGCAGCACAGCAAGTCAAAATGTGTAAATGAGATAAAAGTGTGGATGGACAGAAACATCCTCGAGTTGTTGTTGTTCCATTAATGTGTTTTGTTATAATTATTTTTAACATCTATCCATCCATTATCTGTAGCCACTTATCCTGTACAGGGTCGCAGGCGAGCTGGAGCCTATCCCAGCTGACTACGGGCGAAAGGCGGGGTTCACCCTGGACAAGTCGCCAGGTCATCACAGGGCTGACACATAGACACAGACAACCATTCACACTCACATTCACACCTACGCTCAATTTAGAGTCACCAGTTAACCTAACCTGCATGTCTTTGGACTGTGGGGGAAACCGGAGCACCCGGAGGAAACCCACGCGGACAACATGCAAACTCCGCACAGAAAGGCCCTCACCGGCCCCGGGGCTCGAACCCAGGACCTTCTTGCTGTGAGGCGACGACGCTAACCACTACACCACCATGCCGCCCTATTTTTAACATTGGAACATTTTATCAGTAAAGTTACGATGCTTGGGTGATTTTATAAACCAATACAAGGTACAGAAAATGATGTATGAGAATGCATAAAATTGACAGAACACACACACACACACACACACACACACACACACACACACACACACACACACACACAAAGTGAACGACTAAAACCATCATTCCACATACTGTAATATACTGTTTATGTACACTACCATTGAAAAGTTTGGACTCACTCAGAAAATTTCACATTTTCCATGAAAAGTCATACTTTTATTTATCCAATAAGTCACCAAATTAATAGAAAAAGCCTGAGATATTAATTTAGTGCTTTCAACTTGGCTTTCATCAAAGTGTCCAGCATTGGCAGCAGTTACAGCCTTGCAGACTTTTTGACATACAGTACTAGCTCTCAGTTTGTTGAGGTCTTCCTCCTCTGGCTGCTTCTGTTAAGAGTCGCCACAGTGGCTTGTGCATCCCAATTTATGATCCACATATTTGATTTGGTTTTACACCGGATTCCTTTCCCGATGTGACCCTCCCCAATCTATTCAGGCTTGGGATCAGCACTAAGTATCCACTGACTTGTGGTATTTGACCAGTGGCTGGGTATTTTACCGAATATGCATGTGTTTGCACTGTGAAGAGGAAACCCACACAGACATGGGGAGATGCCATGGGCACTGATACACCCCCATACCACACCACACTAGACACTGGCTTTGAACCTGACACTTTCTTCTTCGGTCCAAAAACACAACGACTGTTTTATCCAAATACTAATTGAAATGTTGACTCATCCAACCACAAAACACACTTCTACTGTGTTACTGTCCATCTCAATTCAGTTACATTTTTATCTGTACTTATTTGGATATCGTCACAAAAAAGCTTTACAGAAATATATAAATTCTGCATATAAATGTGAAATTTATCCCTAATGAGCAAGCCAGAGGTGACTGGCCTTCTCCTCCTCCTGAAGGAGTACGTTGTACCGGAGACAAAAAAACATAATAATAATTGAGAAAATGAAAATGCAGCTGAAGGAGATGATGGTGTGAAATTATTGATGGAATTCAATAAAAAGGGAATCAAGATTCAAGACGTTTATTGTCATATGCATAGTAAAAACACGGAGGTTCAGACAATGCAATGAAATTCTTACTTTGAATCATTTAAATGCCAAAACCCTCTGCAGATCTCTCAGATGGAATCTGACCCTGGAGCAGTCAGTGGCGCTTCTGGACAGGGTTGATATATGACTTCTGTTTTGCATAGTAAAGCCATAACTTGCATCTGTGGATGCAGCTGTGATTGATGTTGATTGAAAAAGGATTCCCAAGCCCATGTCATGTTATACGTTCCTGACGGTTCTTGGGATAGTGATGTCTCAGGGACTGGAGATCACATGCACTGAGAGGTGGAGTTTGACCTTGCTCTTTATGCCCTGAGGTTTGTTTTTTGAATCTTTCAATTATATTGTGCATTGTAGAACCTAAAATGTCCCAATTCCTACTGATTTGTCTTTGGGGAACATTGTTTTCAACGTCCTGGATGATTTGCTGACACACCTTTTGGTAAATTGGTATCCATGACCCATTCTTGCTCATGAAGGACTCGGCCTTTCTTGGATGTTCCTCATATACTGGGACACAATTCACTCACCTGTCTCACATCACCTTGTTATTCCAGCGTATCATATGTTTGGAGTCCTAAATTGTACCGTACCTGTCCCAACATTATTTTGGAATGTGTTAGGGACATCAGTTTCAGAATCAACATAGTGTATTCAAAGAAAACATGAAATCAAGTCTGTAAAACATAAACTATCTTGTCTTTATACTGTTTTAGTTTGAATACAAAGTAATTTTACAAATGGACTGCTTTCTGGTTTTAGTCACATTTCATTTACTGCCCCAGCGTTTTTGGAAGTGGGGTTGCAGATTCATCTGTCTGTAACACTTTTCCTGAATCATCCTCTTTCCAGTATCTGTGTTCTTTTGCCCATTTTAAACATTTCCATTTATTAGCCAGTTGCAAATTTGGATTTGTCTTTGAAACTCTGCCTTGACGGCCAGCATCCCACAGTCACCGCTTCAGTGTTGAAGATGAGGCTGGTGATTTGTGGGTACTGTTTTAAAAAGCTGCTCGCTGAGGATCTGTGAGGTGTCTCTTAGCTCCAACTCGGGACTCTGACGTATTTATCCTCATGCACAGTTCTGCACCGCAGCCTCCCACTCCTCTTTCTGTGGTTAGAGACAGTTTCCGTTGTTCTGTGAATGGAGTAATACACACCTTTCGAAGATATCTTTAACTTCTTGTGAATCTCTCACATAGCATTCATTTCTCAAAACAACAATATACCGATGAATTTATGGAGAAAGCTCAAGCTTTTTGTCCAGTTTGAGATGATTAATCAAACCCACAAATGCTGATGATGCAGATCCTCAAGTAGCCCAAAGAAGGACAGTGTTATTGCTTCCTTAAAGGTCATAGGCAGGGGTCAGAGGTGGAACGTGAAATATCAACTTTCTTTTCTAGAAGAATGACGTAAAAAGTGAATTCAATCTTCCTGATGTCTAATTTACACCCTAAAATTGAATAAAACGGCTAAAATATACTGGTTTGCCAAGTTCCAAAGGTTTGTTTACATCTCACTTATGTGCACTTTTACTGCCAGGGGACCGTCGTCGTGATGTCATTCAAGGCAAACAGACTGGGAGCAGCTCTGTGGTTACTTGTAACTGAGTACACGTGTACGGACTTTGGTCGTGAGAGGTTGCGTTAAATGTCTGAAAGCGATAGCGATTTTGAAGTAGGAACTCTCCAAATTGAATATCGAGAGGTGAAACCATATATGTATGAACCTATGGCCGCTGCGAAGCCATAGTGGATATAGGTAACGATTACTTGGCAGTGCGCCAGTACGCCACATTAGCCTGCCATCCGCGGTATTTCCCGGTGTCAGTATATCGGGCCTGACATCTCATCTCGTCTATCAATGATTTTTTTTTCAACTACCGAGCATTTAAATGAAAAAGGTAAACATGTTTACCTCCAATCTCCTTTTTGCTTAAGCATTGCTGGTCCATTTCTTCTTTGACTGCTTGATTTTGTGTTCGAATTTTGTCAGAACAGCATCAAGTTTGAGCTTCTCTGTCCGACACTGACACCTAAACTCTCCAACAGATGGGGATTCTTCAAAAATGAATCATCGTCAAAGTGATTGGAGCACAGAGTGGCGTATTTACCCAGCTGCCAACCCTCTCGCTTCACACGCACAATCCACTCTCTCCGCCTCTTCCGGAAAAAGCCAACCCTCTCACTTCACGTGCACAATCCACTCTCTCCGCCTCTTCCGGAAAAAGCCAACCCTCTCACTTCACGCGCACAATCCACTCTCTCCACCTTTTCTCCTCTTTCGGAAAAAGCCAACTCTCTCGCTTCATGCGCACAATCCACTCTCTCCGCCTCTTCTTCTCTCTCGGAAAAAGGTAAAAGCTTCTTCCTGAACCGGCCCTGTTACAGTTCACTGCACAACAATAAGGCATGGGTTTTTTTCTTTGGAAATTCCTGAACGCATGTCTGCACTCAAGCCGAACGGCAATGTAAGTAAATGGAAGTGGACTCATGTTTGTCCTGAATGACATCACGCGCCGAGTGGTCACAAAAATTGCCAAACAGAAATTCGCTGCGATCTGCACTAACTTATTTTAATTATTACTTATTAACAATACAACCCCGATTCCAAAAAAGTTGGGACAAAGTACAAATTGTAAATAAAAGCGGAATGCAATGATGTGGAAGTTTCAAAATTCCATATTTTATTCAGAATAGAACATAGATGACATATCAAATGTTTAAACTGAGAAAATGTATCATTTAAAGAGAAAAATTAGGTGATTTTAAATTTCATGACAACAACACATCTCAAAAAAGTTGGGACAAGGCCATGTTTCCCACTGTGAGACATCCCCTTTTCTCTTTACAACAGTCTGTAAACGTCTGGGGACTGAGGAGACAAGTTGCTCAAGTTTAGGGATAGGAATGTTAACCCATTCTTGTCTAATGTAGGATTCTAGTTGCTCAACTGTCTTAGGTCTTTTTTGTCGTATCTTCCATTTTATGATGCGCCAAATGTTTTCTATGGGTGAAAGATCTGGACTGCAGGCTGGCCAGTTCAGTACCCGGACCCTTCTTCTACGCAGCCATGATGCTGTAATTGATGCAGTGTGTGGTTTGGCATTGTCATGTTGGAAAATGCAAGGTCTTCCCTGAAAGAGACGTCGTCTGGATGGGAGCATATGTTGCTCTAGAACCTGGATATACCTTTCAGCATTGATGGTGTCTTTCCAGATGTGTAAGCTGCCCATGCCACACGCACTAATGCAACCCCATACCATCAGAGATGCAGGCTTCTGAACTGAGCGCTGATAACAACTCGGGTCGTCCTTCTCCTCTTTAGTCCGAATGACACGGCGTCCCTGATTTCCATAAAGAACTTCAAATTTTGATTCGTCTGACCACAGAACAGTTTTCCACTTTGCCACAGTCCATTTTAAATGAGCCTTGGCCCAGAGAAGACGTCTGCGCTTCTGGATCATGTTTAGATACGGCGGCTTCTTTGAACTATAGAGTTTTAGCTGGCAACGGCGGATGGCACGGTGAATTGTGTTCACAGATAATGTTCTCTGGAAATATTCCTGAGCCCATTTTGTGATTTCCAATACAGAAGCATGCCTGTATGTGATGCAGTGCCGTCTAAGGGCCCGAAGATCACGGGCACCCAGTATGGTTTTCCGGCCTTGACCCTTACGCACAGAGATTCTTCCAGATTCTCTGAATCTTTTGATGATATTATGCACTGTAGATGATGATATGTTCAAACTCTTTGCAATATTACACTGTCGAACTCCTTTCTGATATTGCTCCACTATTTGTCGGCGCAGAATTAGGGGGATTGGTGATCCTCTTCCCATCTTTACTTCTGAGAGCCGCTGCCACTCCAAGATGCTCTTTTTATACCCAGTCATGTTAATGACCTATTGCCAATTGACCTAATGAGTTGCAATTTGGTCCTCCAGCTGTTCCTTTTTTGTACCTTTAACTTTTCCAGCCTCTTATTGCCCCTGTCCCAACTTTTTTGAGATGTGTTGCTGTCATGAAATTTCAAATGAGCCAATATTTGGCATGAAATTTCAAAATGTCTCACTTTCGACATTTGTGTCAGATCACGGAATCCAGGAACACATGTCGGCCCGGGGGCATTTTGAGTTATTGACAGATTCAGAAAGTACAGTTTCTAAGCTTTCCAATGATGCCTTCCATGTGGAGATCTGACAATATTTGAAGAATGTGTGGCCTTTTGAAAGTGTATACTTCTTAAAACAGGAAAGGGAGAAAATCGCCCTCAAAGTTTTCCATCTCAGCTACTCTGGGTGTAGGGAGGGCACATAATGGTGCTCATTTGCATGACATTAAGGAAAGCCCTACCCCCTACGAGCTAGCACGATACTACTTTCATGTAAACAAAGATCACCATGTCAATTTTCCTTCCATGCAAAGTATGCCCAACACAATTATGAAGTACAAAAATAAGTCCTAAAGTATACTTTAACGTTTTGTGGTTGAAAAATTACTCACACCGTAAGAAAGAAAGATAGCACGATGATGACACAACTAACACAACACTAGTTTCATGTAAAGCCTCGGTCACAACCGGCCGTACAGTACGCACTCCTACAGCCGGTCTACACGCAAAAAACGCAAGAAACACACGAGAGCGCGCATGAAACGCACGAGAGCGCGCGTGTGAAAAGCACGAGAGCGCGCGTGTGATGTGCTGATTTTCGAGCCGCAGACCGGCCGCAGAGGTTCTTTGTCATGTCAAACAAACTCTACGGGCGCTTACGTTTTTTTCAGGTTGCAAGACAAACTTACGGCCAACGCGCGTCTTTCTCCATGAACAAAAAAATAAAATGCAGCGATTTGGGAAACGCCAAAAATCACACGGCCAAAAAATCGTACGTCCGGTTGTGACCGAGGCTTAACCAAACCACAACACTCTCCGTTACATGCAAAAATAACCACACAGCCTTAGATTAATAAACTCACCCCATCAGAAAGAGAAACGGCGCCTTGCACACACCAATGCCTCCGATGGAATGTAATCCTAGAACGGTCCGTGTATCATCCGATCATTCAAGTATTCCATTCAATCTGGAAAACGAGGTTGCGGTTTTTTTTGCTAGAAATGGTGATCTCCGATGTAAATACCGTGTTTCAGCTCCTCTGCGCTCTGTTTAGCTTCCTCATTCCATAGTGAAATCACACGCCTGTATGCAGTTAAGTAGCCACGAGCTCAACTCGGATCATACAGCTGATTCGCGAAAAAAAACAAAACAAAAGACTTAAATCATCGTGTGAATGGCCCATATGGTAATTTACCCACACCCCCCAGCAGGCTACAGTCCTGACAAAAACGAGACAATTTGCAACAAAAAATGTATGCTTTTCCAACAAAACAATCTATTATCTGAAATACTGATTGCATTCTTCAAGATCTCAACTTACACATGATGGAAAAAAACAAAAATCACAAATTTAGAAAAAAATGCTTCTTTTGCGATTATCTCGGATTCGTTTCGGCCGACATGCGTCCCTGGATTCGGTGAGGGGTCACATTTGATATGTTGTCTATGTTCTATTGTGAATACAATATCAGTTTTTGAGATTTGTAAATTATTGCATTCCGTTTTTATTTACAATTTGTACTTTATCCCAACTTTTTTGGAATCAGGGTTGTACTTCTTGGGGCCAGAAGAAAATTACAGAGGGTTTTTTAACATATAAAGTTTCAAATGTGCATTGAAAACCTTTGACTCTGAGCTTTAAACACAATCACTGTGTTTACATGCACATAGAGAGAATCGAATTTCTGCCGTTGCTTGACTGAAATCGAAGTTCAAAATGCCATGTATACACCTTAATTCGGCTGAAATTGAACCGAACTTGATTTCTCGGAATCAAGCTACACGACCTAGTTTATGCGATTTCTGCCGAGCTACTTTGTGCATGTATACCCTATCGAGCTAGTTGTCGAGCTACTTCCGGAAGTGACAAGTGATGAGACCACAAGCGGGAAACAACAGCCTCGGTCGGCATGACAACGAATCATGACAACGGCATGAATCTTTTCTTTTTGTGGCATTGTTTGCACTGTTAAAATTTAGCTCACTTACTGTATCACCAAATACATCTGTACAGCTGTTGCATAGCTGTGAATTGTGTATATAAACAAGTCACTGTATTTGTGTGTGTGTGTGTGTGTGTGTGTGTGTGTGTGTATGTCCAACATCTGAAGAATGTCAATAAAAACAAAACAATTGAACTTTTTGTGTGTTTATTAAGACATAAGTTAAATTGTAAGCAAAAAAAAAAAAATTTGTAAGCAAAAAATGGACTTTAGAAAAATATTATTGTGCAAAATAAGTTGTCTTACAAAACAGTGGTCTGCGCCGGACAGTTTGTAGCCATACAGTCTGTTAGAGCAAGCCTAACAGCTTGAACACGGAACTGCTAGTGTTGCCAGATTGGGGGTTTTAAGTGCATTTTAGCGGATTTGAACATGTTTTGGGCTGGAAAACGTCAGCAGTATCTGGCAACACTATAGCTCTTCTTCATGACAACAACCGGAAGTGTACCAACGCGATGGGGCGTGTAGCGCCACGTGTGGCTCGGGTACACAATGCACCTTGCACAATAGCCCGATTTCACTTGTGCATGTAGGATTGGATTTCTCTGGCACCCCTGCTGGGACCCTTTGCTCGATTACCAACAGCAGCTCGATTTGGACGTGCATGTAAACGTAGTCAGTGATTTTCAGCTGTGCTAACACACTTCCACAAGGGCTTTCTCATGATGAATCAGCTCTTTAACATGATAATGTGAACACAGTGTGCCACCGGAACGCAGGAGTGATGGCTGCACGAAATGGGTCTTTGGAAGCCTGTGGAAATATTCACATTCAAGATTCTGCTCTTTCTGTATATAATACTCATTTACAACGTTTATAACATGTGGACTGTATTTCTGACCAATTTAATATTATTTTAATTGGGGAAAAAAATTTTTTTTTCAGAATAAAACTTTCATCTCCTTTCAGAAACAAGGCCTTTTTTAGTGATTCCAAACATTTGAATGGCAGTGTAGCATCTTATAAAAGTGAAAAAGTCAGTGTTACTGTCTTATAGACGACCAAAAACATTCACTAAAAATTAAATTTGCACTGTGAATTTTTTTGTTTAATTGAATGTTGCACTGTTGGACATTTTGAAATAAAATGAAATAAAATGAATTATCAGTGGCAGTTTATTCAGGGACTCTAAATTGAGCGTAGGTGTGGATGTGAGTGTGAATGGTTGTCTGTGTCTATGTGCAGCCCTGTGATGACCTGGCGACTTGTCCAGGGTGAACCCCGCCTTTCGCCCGTAGTCAGCTGGGATAGGATCCAGCTCGCCTGGGACCCTGTAGAACAGGATAAAGCGGCTACAGATAATGAGACGAGATGAGATATTATTATTATTATTATTATTATTATTATTTGTGTGTGTGTTTTCAGGTTTGTGTGGGAGAAGGATGGTCAGGTGATTAATCCCAGGTCATCACCACGGTTACAGCTGGACACTAACGGTACGTTACACATCTCTCAAACGTGGTCAGGTGACATTGGATCCTACACCTGCAGAGTGACATCACAGGGAGGGAACGACTCTCACACCGCGCACCTCAAAGTCAGGTACATACCTCACGTTCATCACCATCATCTCGCTGTCTGTCTTTCTCCATCTTTTATCACTCAAGCTTCATATCTGCTCTCTCTTTGGAATACTCTCTTCTTTATCTCTCTCTCTGTCTCTCTCTCTCAAAATATGTATTGGTTCTTTTCTAGTTTTTTAGTGTGTGTGTGTGTGTGTGTGTGTGTGTAAAACACAGGCAGTTGCCTCATGCTCCAGAGAACCCGAGTGCCATATTGAGCTCCGTGGAGAAGAGAGCCATCAACCTGACATGGGCAAAACCCTTTGACGGGAACAGTCCCCTCCTACGTTACATACTTGAAGTGTCTGAGAACAGTGAGACACACACACACACACACACACACACACACACACACACAAAACTAAGCACTAATGAGGACTGATACTGTTTTTCTTAACTATTTTTTCACCCAGGTCTTGTATTATTACACATGCTCTCATAAATACTGATTATCTATAAGCACGAATAAAATGCACCACACGTGGGGATCGTTTATAGCTGCTTCTGCTCATGTGGAGAAAATCTGATACAAAGCTTCATCGTTTTCTGTGTGATCCTCCGTGATGGGTGACATGCAGACTTCACGTCCCGACCTACATCAACAGAGACAGAATCAGAGAGAGTGAGACAGACAGAGTGAGACAGAGTGATAGAGACAGAGTGATAGAGACAGAGAGAGTGAGACAGACAGAGTGAGACAGAGTGATAGAGACAGAGAGATAGAATCAGAGAGAGTGAGACAGACAGAGTGAGACAGAGTGATAGAGACAGTGAGTCAGAGAGAGTGAGACAGACAGAGTGAGACAGAGTGATAAAGACAGAGAGAGACAGTGAGTCAGAGAGAGTGAGACAGAGTGATACAGAGAGAGAGAGAGAGAGAGAGAGAAAATATTCCAATCTAGATTGTCACATCTGTTCTCTTGACTAAAGTAATTTAAGCATTCATACAGTATACTGTACACAGTGTGTGTGTGTGTGTGTGTGTGTGTGTGTGTGTGTGTGTGTGTGTGTGTGTAGATGCTCCGTGGATGGTTCTCATCGCAGATGTTGACCCCGGTTCCACAACACTGACAGTGAGGGAACTGACTCCAGCTCGGTCCTATCAGTTTCGCTTGTGTGCTGAGAACGACGTGGGGAAAGGAGCCTTCAGCACCGAGACACAACGGTGAAGAATCACATGCACACACACAACCTGATAAGGGCTGACAAGTTAACACTTCTGTTAGTTTGGTGTTTAACTTTCAGTTATTCGTTCATCTTCAGTGTTTTATCCTGGACAGGGTGGAGTTCCTTCTCAGGCCCCATGCCCATACACACTTACTCACAACTAGAGGCTATTTATCTTAGCCAGTCCACCTACTGGCATATTTTTGAGAGGTGCGAGGAAACTGCAGAACCCAGAGGAAACCAAACAAAGACAGGAACCTGAGCACAAGATCAAACCCAGGACCTTAGAGCTGTGAGGTGGTAAGGATACCCACCGTACTACTGTGTCACGTGTTTGTTTCTAGTCACAGGACAAAAAATACACAGAACAGAACAATAAGTGCACAGGACACTAAAAATACAGAACATACTTGTAAACTATAAATTATTTTGTAGAGTAGCAGCATGAGGTAAATCTGTAGCAGCAGTAATTTTTACTGTTCCATAAAGTCTCTGACGCGGCTTTGTAACATACAGGTGTGCAGCGGCCTTGAGCCATACTGGGTTAAGTGTTTGACTCGTCCAGGTGAGTAATCTGATTGCCTCAGGGAAGACACTGTCAGTGGCATGGATGCTCCTGCACCTTCTGCCAGGAGGGTGAAGTGTCCATGGGATAGATAAAAGGGGTGAGAGGGGTCAGATAGGTGAGGGGGTGAGATGGGTCATCTGCAGTATTGGTGGTGATGAGGTGTCGATGGTGGTTACAGAGACTGATGAGCTTTTCAGCTGTTTTCACAATCCACTGCAGGGTCTTGTAGTCAGAGACTGTGCAGTTCCTGTACCACATGGCAAGACTGTTCCTCTGGACTGTTCCTACTGTTCCTCTGGAGATGTTGGTGAGGATGGGAGGAGGGAGTTTGGCTCTCTTCAGCCTCCACAGAAAGTGGAGGTGCTGCTGAGCCTTCTTGTCTAGGCAGGTGATGTTGAGAGTCCAGGAGAGCTCTGCTGCCATGGGCACACCAAGAAACATGGAGCTTTTGACTCTCTCCACAACCAGTTAAATGCAATGCAATGCAATGGAATACATGATCTGTAGTCAAAGAAGCCAACTGTGGCACCAGGAAACTAGGCAAAAGGAAACCATTGAACCAGGAACCTGTGGAACAAAGGAAACTATAGAACAAGGGAAATTGTAGAATGAGAGCACTTCAGAAACTGTGGAACCAAAAGAACAATATCTCTAGCTCAAGATCAAACCCAAGATCTTAGAGCTCTGAGATGACAATGCTACTCGTTGTACTGCGTCACCCCTGTAGTTTTCTGTTCCAGACATTTTTCATAGCCAGGGAACAGGGAAACTAGCAAAACTGTAGAACCAGGAAACTAGAAAAAGGAAACAGTGGCAGCAATAAACTAGGTAAGAAGAACCAAGACATTAGGGAATAGACAGATGTGGAACCAGGATACAAGGAGAATAAACAACAGTGAGACCAGTAAACTAGGTAAATAGGCAAGTTTGGAATCAAAAAACTAGGGAAGTAGGAACCTGGGGAACCATGAAACTAGGTAAGTAGAACCAGGACACTAAGGAATATCCAACTGTGGAACCAGAATACTGGAAAAATAAGCGTTATGTCCCCTTCCACATATTGGTGGCATCCTGTCCTTTCTGATTGCTGTTATTGTTTGCAGGTGAGCCCTGTTAAGAGTGGGTGGAGCCTGGTCTTTAACATCTACTCTGTTCTGACAGCTGAATGGCTGCTGTGCTTGTGGTGGCTTTGCTTCATGGTAGTTGTTTGTGTGCGTTATTGATTTTTTTTTTTATGGTTTAACTCATAATTTAACTTAAAAAAAACTCTAGAAAACGAGCATGTTCTGACTCTGTCTCGTTTATGTTGCAACCAGCGTTACCGGCCATAACAATAAACAACTGTAGAATAATAAAACTAGGTAAATAGATAACTGTGGAATGAGGAAAATATGGCAGTAGGAAATGGTGGAACCAGGGGAATAGAGAAATAATCAACTGTGGAACAAGGACACTAGGGAAATGAGGAAACTGTGGAACCAGAAAACTTGGGAAATATACAACAGTAGAATCATGAAAGTAGAGCAGTATGGATCTGTGGAACAAGAAACCTAGGGGTGTCGGCAACTGTGGAACCCAAAAAGTGTAACCAGGAAAATAGCCAACTGTGGAGCCAGAAAAACAGTTCTTCCACTTAAGAATGGACAGAGGCCGCTGTGTATTTTGAGACCTTCAAACCTGACATGTTGGTAAATTATGTAGGAAAGACTCAGTACAAACCTTATGACAGCAACATTTGCAGCAACTTGTGGACTGTTGGAACATTGTACCTTCTGAAGTAGTGAATTCCACAAGTGTCCTGTTCACACAACACCACATCACTGGAGCTACAGTAGAAGGACGCGGTTGCTGCTGACTAGCATTACATTCTGCTTTAGCTACAACAACAGTTTTAGAGCACTAGTCTTTACTTCAGATCTGACAGAAACACCCTGAGTAGTAGAAGGTGTAGAACAGAGTCATGTTCACGTCCACCTCTTTCCCGGTCTTTAATTTAATCCTCTCTCTTCTGTATTGTCTCCTTACTGCAGGGTGTTTGACCATATTATATACCGTACTGCTGCTGTGTGTGTGTTATGAATCAGTATGTGTAAGTGTGTTAGCAGACAGGAAGCAATAAAAGAGCCAGATTTCTGCCCTGTAGAACAGAAGAGTATAACTCACATCTACAGCTAGACACTCCAGGGATTTTGGGGTGTGTGTGTGTGTGTGTGTGTGTGTGTGTGATGAAAATAGAGCAGCTCAGCTCAGCGGGATCTTAAAGGAGTACTTCACCCCAGATAATCTCTCAAGTAGCGAACATTCAATAGCTGTCAGTCGGAACTGATTAGCATGATTAATGTAATTTATATGACGTTAACACATGAGGTGAAGCTTTATGCTTTTATGCTCTTTGTTATGAATATAAACTGAGTGCAGTGTTGGGTTTTAGCATTCACATATGCTGGTTTTAGTTTTCACACTCACATCATCAATCATGGTTTCATGTTGCTTATGCTAATATGATTTAAAAGAACCAGCACTGTCAGCTGTCTGGCTGCCCATAGGACAAAACAAGAAATGCGAGAAACATCTCCATCGATTTGTGAATTCATTCTGAAATGTTATAGTAGAATTCTGCAGCCTACTTAGTCTTGTGTAGTTTTAACTTCAGGTGGATGATGTACCATAGGAAATTTTTCATGACATTCAAAGACATTTTCATGACACGATGTTTAGATTTGCTAAAAAAAAAAACACCAGTGAAACTGTCACATTTAACAAAACTGCAAAAATCTGATTAAATAAATATTACCTTTATGTAATATGTAAAATATTTTAAGCATGAAAAAGAAAAATGAATCCTTTGCTAAAAATATGAACTTATCAAACCACCTGCTTGTTACTGTCGTGCTGATGCCGATGATTTCTCAGGAAAATGTATTTTAATGTATTTTATAATGATATCAGTATTATATTGTCGTCATATCATCCTTCTTTAGTCTTACCAGTGATAACAAGGTGCTTTTTAATTTTATAGAATTTTACACACAAAAGACACTAACCTGTACCTTGGCAGCACGGTGGTGTAGTGGTTAGCGCTGTCGCCTCACAGCAAGAAGGTCCGGGTTCAAGCCCCATGGCCGGCGAGGGCCTTTCTGTGTGGAATTTGCATGTTCTCCCCGTGTCCGCGTGGGTTTCCTCCGGGTGCTCCGGTTTCCCCCACAGTCCAAAGACATGCAGGTTAGGTTAACTGGTGACTCTAAATTGAGCGTAGGTGTGAATGTGAGTGTGAATGGTTGTCTGTGTCTATGTGTCAGCCCTGTGATGACCTGGCGACTTGTCCAGGGTGAACCCCGCCTTTCACCCGTAGTCAGCTGGGATAGGATCCAGCTTGCCTGCGACCCTGTAGAACAGGATAAAGCGGCTACAGATAATGAGATGAGATATATAATTTTTTTTTCCTGGGACATCAGATGTAGTATATATTTAAAACTCGTTTAAAGTCCATCATTAAACCACAAAGTTTTAAATGCAAACTCTAAACTCCTGAGCCCTGAGTGATGCTTTGGGGCTGGTTTTGAAAACAGAGGTGTGAGAACAACTTTTTTGAAAATATCCATATAGGTGTGGATGGAAACTCAGAGTAAAGTGTAACATTTGTCCAAGGAAGAACTTCCACAGCCATCTTAATGGTTTCTGTGTGGTACCATCCACAGTAATCTCATCGATCTTTTGGCTGTCCATGTGGGGCCATCCTCAGCAGCAGTGTGTGATTTTCAGGTGATGAGGACTCTAATTGGAAGTAGGGCATCAGGATGGATCAGAAAGGTCCGGAGAGCAGAAAGAGTCAAGATCAGTGGTATCTCAGGAGTAGCTTATGTAGCTTGGGAGTTAGGTATGCTCTTGCCCTGTAATGGTTACACAGATTCCTAGATGAGACTAACTATGACAGCATAACTAAAAGGGGAGAGCCAGAAGGTAACACAGGCATGAGGGGCCCCGGGACATAAAGCAGCAGCCACTACACCGTCAACAAACTCGAGTGAGCAAGCGAGTGGGGACTGACAGCATCCATACATCCCAGTTTACCAAAACACTCTGTCTGAGGATCCTCCAGATCTACTCCTTTACCTCATAAACACTATTAACAAAAGGTTTGACTAAACAGATATGTTTTCAGCCGAGACTTAAACACTGAGACTGTGTCTGATTCCCGAACACTACTTGGAAGGCTGTTCCATAACTGTGGGGCTTTGTAAGAAAAGGCTCCGCCCCCTGATGTAGCCTTCACTATACGAGGTACCAGCAGATAGCCTGCACCTTTTGATCTAAGTAGGCGTGGCGGGTCATAGAGGAGCAGAAGTTCACTCAGGTACTGTGGTGCGAGACCATTCAGTGCTTTAAAGGTCAATAGTAGTATTTTATAATCAGTGTGAAATGTGATTGGGAGCCGATGCAGTGTGGATAAGACAGGGGTGATGGGGTCATATTTTCTAGTTCTATGGAATATTTATGGTAGGAGTCTCCAATGTCAGTGCTTTGTAACAGTGATAAAGCTATAACTAAGTTTTCTCAGTAACACAATATTTTTTTTGTCTTATTAATTTCAAGAGAGTTAAAATGGACCCTGCTGAGAGAATGACTGTTTATATCTTCTCTATATTACAGCAGTCCTTAGTGCACTTGATTCCCCAGTGCACTGAGACATTTGTGTAAAAACAGATTATATTTTTGGTAATTTGTCCTAACGTCATCCCGTTTTCCAACACACACACAGCCTGTCTCTCCCAGAGGAGCCCCCGAGTGCACCCCCACAGAATGTGATCGCCAGTGGCCGTACCAACTCGTCCATCATGATCCAGTGGCAGCCTCCCCCTGAGAATCAGCAGAATGGTGCACTCCGGGGATACATCATCCGGTCAGTACCTGTAGCACCATCTCCGACACA
Organism: Neoarius graeffei; assembly: GCF_027579695.1. Lineage (NCBI taxonomy): Eukaryota > Metazoa > Chordata > Actinopteri > Siluriformes > Ariidae > Neoarius > Neoarius graeffei. Next base: position 1,037,094 of record NC_083582.1, on the reverse strand, counting down.
CACCTCTCTCTCTCTCTCTCTCTCTCTCTCTCTCTCTCTCTCTCTCTCTCTCTCCACCTCTCCACTCTGCTGTACAGTACATTGCATCTTCTGTTGACCTGGTAAAGGCTCTGTGTTCTCTAGTGTAGTGATCTCCCACTCTCTGCTCACCTGAATGATGTCATCAGCATTCCAGTACCTGTCTAAGGTGTGTTTAGAAATCTCTCTCTTTCTCTCTCTCTCCTTCTGCATTGAGTTAAATCAGTAAGTTTTTGAGCCCAGGCCTTTTTTCAACACTGACAGACTGCAGGTTGTTTCTGGCACAGCAGGTATAAATATTTATACCAAACGCTCGGGCCCATATGGTGCACTCAGTCTCCAGTGAGAGAGAGAGAGAGAGAGCACCAGGAGGTATAAAATGGTTGTTTGCTTATGGAAATGTGAGTTATTAAGAGTGATTTAGTTCTTGTTACGTCAGCAGATAAGAGAGCGAGAAGCATCCAGGGAATGTCCGGGAGCCATATTGCTCACAGACCACATGTCCAAAAACTCGGATTAATACTTCAAATAATCATGAGCTTTGGGTAATGACCGAAAGAACAAGATCGCGGATACAAGCGGCCGAAATGAGTTTCCTTCGCAGGGTGGCTGGGCGCTCCCTTAGAGATAGGGTGAGAAGCACAGTCACTCGGGAGGAGCTCGGAGTAGAGCCGCTGCTCCTCCACATCGAGAGGAACCAGCTGAGGTGGCTCGGGCATCTTTTTCGGATGCCTCCTGGACGCCTCCCTGGGGAGGTGTTCCAGGCATGTCCCCCCGGGAGGAGGCCCCGGGGAAGACCCAGGACACGCTGGAGGGACTGTGTCTCTCGGCTGGCCTGGGAACGCCTCGGTGTTTTTCCCGAGGAGCTGGCCGAGGTGTCTGAGGAAAGGGAAATTTGGGCTTCCATGCTTAGACTGCTGCCTCCACGACCCGGTCCCAGATAAGCGGAAGAAGACGAGATGAGACGAGATAATCTCAATCAGGCAATATAATGAGTTGAATGCATGTGGAATGAAGATTTTCTCAGCTGAAATGACAGAATGATTTGTCTGATGTGTTGAAATCTAAGAATTGTGATGATTTTCCTGAGTAACTACAACCCCGATTCCAAAAAAGTTGGGACAAAGTACAAATTGTAAATAAAAACGGAATGCAATGATGTGGAAGTTTCAAAATTCCATATTTTATTCAGAATAGAACATAGATGACATATCAAATGTTTAAACTGAGAAAATGTATCATTTAAAGAGAAAAATTAGGTGATTTTAAATTTCATGACAACAACACATCTCAAAAAAGTTGGGACAAGGCCATGTTTCCCACTGTGAGACATCCCCTTTTCTCTTTACAACAGTCTGTAAACGTCTGGGGACTGAGGAGACAAGTTGCTCAAGTTTAGGGATAGGAATGTTAACCCATTCTTGTCTAATGTAGGATTCTAGTTGCTCAACTGTCTTAGGTCTTTTTTGTCGTATCTTCCGTTTAATGATGCGCCAAATGTTTTCTATGGGTGAAAGATCTGGACTGCAGGCTGGCCAGTTCAGTACCCGGACCCTTCTTCTACGCAGCCATGATGCTGTAATTGATGCAGTATGTGGTTTGGCATTGTCATGTTGGAAAATGCAAGGTCTTCCCTGAAAGAGACGTCGTCTGGATGGGAGCATATGTTGCTCTAGAACCTGGATATACCTTTCAGCATTGATGGTGTCTTTCCAGATGTGTAAGCTGCCCATGCCACACGCACTAATGCAACCCCATACCCTCAGAGATGCAGGCTTCTGAACTGAGCGCTGATAACAACTTGGGTCATCCTTCTCCTCTTTAGTCTGAATGACACGGCGTCCCTGATTTCCATAAAGAACTTCAAATTTTGATTCGTCTGACCACAGAACAGTTTTCCACTTTGCCACAGTCCATTTTAAATGAGCCTTGGCCCAGAGAAGACGTCTGCGCTTCTGGATCGTGTTTAGATACGGCTTCTTCTTTGAACTATAGAGTTTTAGCTGGCAACGGCGGATGGCACGGTGAATTGTGTTCACAGATAATGTTCTCTGGAAATATTCCTGAGCCCATTTTGTGATTTCCAATACAGAAGCATGCCTGTATGTGATGCAGTGCCGTCTAAGGGCCCGAAGATCACGGGCACCCAGTATGGTTTTCCGGCCTCGACCCTTACGAGCAGAGATTCTTCCAGATTCTCTGAATCTTTTGATGATATTATGCACTGTAGATGATGATCTGTTCAAACTCTTTGCAATTTTACACTGTCGAACTCCTTTCTGATATTGCTCCACTATTTGTCGGTGCAGAATTAGGGGGATTGGTGATCCTCTTCCCATCTTTACTTCTGAGAGCCGCTGCCACTCCAAGATGCTCTTTTTATACCCAGTCATGTTAATGACCTATTGCCAATTGACCTAATGAGTTGCAATTTGGTCCTCCAGCTGTTCCTTTTTTGTACCTTTAACTTTTCCAGCCTCTTATTGCCCCTGTCCCAACTTTTTTGAGATGTGTTGCTGTCATGAAATTTCAAAATGTCTCACTTTCGACATTTGACATGTTGTCTATGTTCTATTGTGAATACAATATCAGTTTTTGAGATTTGTAAATTATTGCATTCCGTTTTTATTTACAATTTGTACTTTGTCCCAACTTTTTTGGAATCGGGGTTGTATTTCTCACACTGCATGGTCTCCTGAAATTGTTGGTCTTACTGAACAAACCTACAAAGAAGTCCATTTTAACAGTGTGTTGTCCACTGAGTTTGTGTCTTTTGAGAGTTTTATTAGATGAAGTTCTGTAATGTCACAACAAAAAACCCTCCTGAGGTTAACAACACAGATCCCACAACATACAGGACGCAAGGGAAGAGAAACAAACAGAACTTCACTCTTTCCTTTGTAGACTTTCTACCTCTCTTGATACAACAGGCACCTGATTAAACCCTTACAGTCCGAGAGGATCGGAAGAGAATTTACACCGAACAGAGGTCCATTACACCGTTAATGTACTCAGTGTTTAAATGTCCATTTACAAATAGGGAACATCTCACCACCAATCAGAACCATTCACCAATAAACAACACCAACATCACTCAAGTGTCATTTGGTTTTACAGACATCAGTAAAATATCTGAATGGCATTTGGGGGTGTTGATTGGAGAATGCTAAATTATTTGCTAATTAACAAGTCAGTAGTCCTGGTACCTGGTTCCTGTTCATTCATCTCTCCATCACTGACTCCTGTGTATCTTTCAGTTACCGTCTAACTGGTCTCCCCGTGGACATCCAGTACAAGAACATCTCCAATCCAGAGGTGACCAACCTGCTGCTGGAGGATCTGATCATCTGGACCAACTATGAGATAGAAGTGGCAGCATATAATGGTGCTGGACTGGGAGTCTACAGCCACAAAGTGACGGAGTGGACACTACAGGGAGGTACAGGCCCAACCCAACACAAACCCCTCGATCCAAGACATTAGTCCAGAGGTTTGTTCCAAATCTATCTCTCTTTCTGTCTCTCTCTCTCTCTCTCTCTGCCTGTCTGTCTGTTAGTCCCTACTGTTGCTCCAGGTGATGTTCAGGCTGAAGCTGTAAACTCCACCACCATCCGCTTCACCTGGACTTCACCCAACCCTCAGTTCATCAATGGCATCAACCAGGGATACAAGGTCAGACTGTGCGCACACACATTCACTCTCCCTCTCACACACACACACACACACACACACACACACACACACACACACACACACAAAGGGTGTGTCTTAATATCATAATAAATATGCACAGAGATGTACCCACATCACAGCAATTATTCTGTACAAGCCTCTCTCTCTGTCTATCTATCCCTTCTATCCCTTCTCCCCCCTTTCTCTCTCTCTCTCTCTCTTTCTCTCTCTCTCTCTCTCTCTCTCTCTAGCTCTTAGCATGGCAGGTGGAGCAGGGGGAGGAGCTTAGAGTGGTTACAGTTCGGCCGAATTTCCAGGATGGTGTCCACGTTGGATTCATCAGCGGCCTCAAGAAATTTACAGAGTATTTTACATCAGTGCTGTGTTTTACCACACCGGGCGATGGACCACGCAGCCCTGCCCAGAGAATACACACTCATGAAGACAGTGAGATGCGCGCACACACACACACACACACACACACACACACACTAAATGGAAATACATTGCCTCAGCATTAATATGAATCTCTCTCTCTCTCTCTCTCTCTCTCTCTCTCTCTGCAGCTCCTGGTGCTGTTGGTCATCTGAGTTTTACTGAAATTCTTGACACATCTTTGAAAGTCAGCTGGAGAGAACCGCATGAGAAAAACGGCATCCTCACGGGTGCTTCATCTTTATTTATTCACTGTATTTGTGTTTGATCATACATGCTTGCAGAAGGAATGAAAGTTGGATCGATGCGGTTGAAGAAAAATCACAAAATCTGTGAAAGAATCTGCTTACTTTTTCACTAATTGAGTGATGGTGATATCTTTCAGAAACATAAATTACTGATCTTCCAAAAGATATTTAAAATAAATACAAACAAATACATATAAACAGGATTTTATGACAAACATTTTATAACATAAAACCGTTTCACAAGTCTGGAACAGTTGATATTTTCTGAGGAACTGGACCCACTGAGGAGGATGAAGAGCCCAAATCTCTTTGTTTTAAAATTGCAAAAGTTGATTCTCTCAGTCACTGCAATTCAAAATCAGCCCTTAAACACCAAATCCACAACAAAGTTTTACTCAAGAAAGCATTCAAAAAGTTGTGTAAAAATATCACTGGTTACATGTCAAGTTATTTGTCCAGCACTTTTAACAGCAGACATTGCTGCAAAGCAGCTTTACAGAAAATAAAGATTTTAAACATGAATTAATAAATTTATCCCTGATGATGAAGCCTGAGGTGACGGTGAGGAAAAACTCCCTCAGACAACACGATTAAGAAACGTTGAGAAGAGCGAGACTCTAAAGGGAACCCATCCCCATCTGGGTGATAACAGACAGCGTGATTATAAATCACTCACTTCTCTAACTGTGTCCCACAGAGTCACAAAGTACAACTGCGTAGCCAGGAAATTCATTATAGTTTAACAGGAAGTCTGTTTTGTTGAAGTTATAAACTGTTCACTGATGGAGACTTGAGTGTAAAACTGTTCATGACGACTGCAGTCCTAAAGTTATCATGGGGATTGGAGTCCAAAACCATCGGAGCATTACTGTAAGAGTCTAGAGCGTCTTCTAAGTGTGACTTTAAACTGTCCATATGGGGGCCGTCCTCCACAGGAGCGATGTGTTGAGACTCCAGCCAGAAATAAGGCATCAGGATGGATCAGGCAGGTCCGAGGAGCAGGAGAGGTTCAGCACCACTGGTGAGAGAGAGAGAGAACACAGGTTGTTCAGTATGCCCGGTGTCACCTAATAGTTAAGAACAATGTACATTTTGCACTGAGTGCAAGCAGGGACTCTGGTGAGAGTAACTATGATTGTCATCACTGCCGCTCGACATGAGCATGGCAGTCTATGAACATTTTTCAAGCAATCTGGCCAGGAGGTTGTCCCGGATTTAGGGCTAGAGTTGCTTTTCGCTTTTTGCATCTCTCATCCTCGGCTTTCCATCTATTGGTTTCAAAGGTCTTGATTCCATTACGAACCATATTCCTCCACAGAAGTCTGTCATTTGGAGCTGTGGCCCAATCATCAATCTCACACTCTTTGAAAGTTCTCTTAAGGGCATCCTTGTACCTTTTCTTAGGGGCACCAGCACTTCTTGTTCCTGTGAAGAGCTGACTGAAGAGAAGCTGGTTAGGGAGGTGTTTATTGTCTATTCTAACCAAGTGTCCAGACCATCTCAAACTATTTTGGTGCAACATAGCCTCTATGCTCATTAGGGAGGCTCTATCAAGACTTGCAGCATGGAGATGGATTTGTAGTTGACAACAAGTTGTTACTTTCTATGGAACAGCCTGTCCCTATCTCCTCTCCCTATCCCTATCTGGAGATTTTTACGGACTTATTGGAACATCCAGACAGGAAGGCATTACAATAATCCAACCCAGAGGGAACAAAAGCATGAACTAGTTTTTCTGCGTCATGTAGTGACATTAAATTTCTTATCTCAGCAATATTTCTGAGATGAAAGAAAGCTCTCCAGGTAATGGTATCAATGTGAGTTTCGAATGAAAGACTGGAGTCAATAATCACTCCGAGGTCTTTTACTGCTGCACGTGAAGAAACAGAAAGGCCATCCAGAGTTACTGTGGAATCAGAAAACTTACTTCTAGCTGTATGTGGTCCGAGTACAAGCACTTCAGTCTTGTCAGAGTTAAGCAGAAGGAAGTTAATAAGCATCCAGTGTCTAATGTCCTTCACACATTCCTCAATTCTATTAAGCTGGTGTCTCTCATCAGGTTTTGCAGAGACATACAACTGTGTGTCATCAGCATAACAGTGGAAACTAATACAATGCTTACGAATAATATCACCCAGAGGGAACATATATAAAGAAAAAAGCAGTGGGCCAAAGATAGAACCTTGGGGAACACCAAACTTTACCATAGTATGCAAAGAAAAGTCACTGTTTACATCAACAATCTGATAATAATGAGTTAAATAAGCTAAAAAGCCTGCATTAAGGTCAAGCAATACAAGCAGGGAGACACAGCCCTGATCAGACGCCAACAGTAGGTCGTTTACTACTTTAACCAGTGCTGTCTCTGTGCTATGATGAGGTCTAAATCATGATTGATCCATTTCATGGATGTTATTCCTATGTAGATATGAGCATAACTGCTGTGCCACAGCTTTTTCTGGGATAAGGGGAGATAAAGTGGAGGTTTGATATTGGCCTGTAATTGGACAGCTGACAGGGGCTGAGGTCAGGTTTTTTAATCAGGGGTTTGATAACTGCTAGTTTAAAGGATTTAACCTGAATGTTATTATTAGAACGAGAGTGTAACCAAAGAGTGTGACTGGCTCCCGGTATACGCCTGACTAAAGCTGCTGGTGCCCCTAAAGGCTGAGCTAATTTCAGGTGCTGTAAGATAGAGTCTTCTATAACCAGAGCGCTTTCAGGTTTCTCAGCAGGTGCTTCACTGAGGAGTGCGAACCTGTTAGACACGTGAAGCAGAGAGGAGTGGTGCTCCTGTGATCGAACCATAGCATTAGCTTTGGCTCTGTGATTATGCCGCAGAGTCATTACCCATTTAGATTAGATTAGATTCACTTTATTGATCCCACATCGGGGAAATTCACGTGTTACAGTAACAAGAAAATGCCATACAGATAACAAATAAAACTGAAATAAAAATTAGACAAATGAAAGATTAAATACAGAGGGCTATTTGCATTATCTACTGTGAAAATTTGCTGATTTGCCCCACTGTGAAGGCTCTAATGCTGGAGTGGGGGGATTGCTAACTCATGTTACTCATGGGGGTGTTGCATACATTTTACCCAAGAGGGTGCCAATAATTTTAGAGTTATTGACATGCTCTATATCTGTATGCAGGGTACCGTATCTCATGGGAGGAGTTTAACCGGACAAACACGCGTGTCACACACTACCTGCCCAACGTCACTCTGGCGTATCGCGTCACAGGACTTACTGCTTTAACGACTTACACAATCGAGGTGGCGGCAATGACGTCAAAAGGACAGGGACAGCTGTCCTCATCCACCATCTCATCAGGGGTGCCACCAGGTACACACACACACACACACACACACACATTCAAAATAAAGACAAGGCATACCTACCTGTTAATTCTGCTGATTCTTCTCCTTCTACCTCACTTTGGAGGTAGATCCCATGAGTCTGAGGGTGGGTGGGGCTTAGTCTGTGATGACTGTTGGGAGTGGGTGAGAGGAGGGTAGGGTTCACCTACAGTTCAACACTTCACAATGAACAACACTAATAACACTGCAAAAAAATTTAAAACCAAATTTGAGGAGGAAAATTATTTAATAGAAGTGAAATTATCTTTCTGCATGGACAGACGATTTCACTTGACAGGACATGTTGGAGGAAGTTGGGTACAATCTAGAACTAGGTTTAATAATCTGACTGTATGTCTTGTATTCTTCTAATAGGAAATACTAGATTGTTTCAACTATATACAAGGTACTCTAACTTGCCGTCAGTTTTTTTTTCAGTGAATAGCTCTCCAGCTAAATGAACAATAAACTCATAAGCTTCAGCTAAGCCACAATATAGCGCTTCATTTCCCCAAATGTAATCATTCAGAAGTCTATTAATTTCAGAGAATATTAACTTTAATAGCAGTGCCCAGCAGACTCGTTAATGCTCCAATTTCTAATCCACACTCAGATTCTTTCACATTCACACCTTTTTCACCAACAGAGACCTGGTGCTCATCTGATTCTTCACATCTCCACAGAACTGGTTTAAGAATTGACCCACATTTAATGTGAGTACATTTGAACCCAGGGGCAGCAATGGCCTAAAGGTTAGAGAAGCAGCTTTGGGACCCAAAAGTCACAGGTTTGATTCCCTGGACCAGCAGGAGAAAGTGGGGGGAATGAACAGCACTTTCCTTTCCCTCTACATCCACAGATGAAGTGCCCTTGAGCCCGAACTGCTCCCAGGGAGCATCGCTTCACTGCATGTGTGTTCGTTCATTCATTCAGAGAAGGAATTTCACTGTGCTCTAATGTACATGTGACAAATAAAAGGTTCCTCCACTGGTTTTGAGAGTTAATCAAATCCACAGTGTAATAATGTCCCAACAACAAGTTTAATTTCACAGGCATTTTAATTCAGATACATGTTTCATTATTTACTTATTCAGCATCTCCATTCATGTTAAAATTTAGGCTGATTTGATGACCGATTCAGCAAGCTAAAAATCTGACACTGCAACCATGTCTCTTCTCAAAAGAGCTAAATTTGGGATTTCATGGCAATGGGGTGAATACTTTTTTTGTAAAACACTTTTATTATTCAGTGGATATAAAAATCTACACAATCGTGCTAAAACTACAGATCTTTATTCTGTAAAATATGAAACCAAACAAATCATGGGGCGGCACGGTGGTGTAGTGGTTAGCGCTGTCGCCTCACAGCAAGAAGGTCCGGGTTCGAGCCCCGTGGCCGGCGAGGGCCTTTCTGTGCGGAGTTTGCATGTTCTCCCCGTGTCCACGTGGGTTTCCTCCGGGTGCTCCGGTTTCCCCCACAGTCCAAAGACATGCAGGTTAGGTTAACTGGTGACTCTAAATTGACCGTAGGTGTGAATGTATCATGTGTATAATGGATCATGTGACAGCGTTCAGAATGAACCAGCACAAACAAACTCATGTTCAAAAACAATTATCATACACCTGCCCATGCCCGGCTCCTCAGGGGTAGTGGGGCTTGAGGCTGGCTCACTCACCTGAGAGGGAAAGGGAGAGAACGTTTGTGTTATCATAAGGATCCATCCATCCATCCATCCATTATCTGTCCTGCTTATCCATCAGGGTCATGGCGGAAGCTCCAGCCAATCCCAGCTGACTTCAGGGGCAAGAGGCAGACTTCACCCTGGGCAGGTCATCGATCTGCCCACCTATCATCAATTAACTGACTCTGATTAACTCCAAATAAAGATCAGCTGTTTCTGTAGGAGTTTTCACATTTTCTTGATTTCACTAAGGCACTGTCCACAACGAGCTGAGAACAAGCATGTTTGTGATCTCACTGTTGAATGATATCAATCAAGAGAGGGGCGCAAAAGAATTTCCAGAACTTTAGATGCACTGTGGAATACTACAGTATGAAGGCCATTATCATCAAGTAGAGAAAATGGAGCACCGCAGTGACATCACCAAGAACAGGATGTCCCTCCAAAATAGACTAAAGGACAAGAAGAAAACTTTTCAGAGAAGCTACCAAGAGATCTACAGGAGCATTAAAGTTGCAGGAATATCTGGCACGTTCTGGTCACTCCCTGCATGTGACAGAAATCACCCATATTCTTCACATGTCAAGACTACTGGGGAGGGTGGCTGGACAGAAGCCCATTCTCACTAAAAATAAAACATCCAAGCCTGCCGAATTCACCCCAAACCATGTGGCAAAGTGCATTATGATGTGATGAGACCAAATTTGAACTTTTTGGGCACAGTATTAAAGATGTTTCCTGCAAAAGAACGACAGCTTATCACCCAAAGGACACCAGGGCAATTCTTCAGCAGAGAGGCCAAAATTATGAAATTATCAAGATTGCCTTAACTTTTCAACTCTGTGATATTGCTAAAGTATGGAATCCAAGGCAAAATGTGTTTAAAACCATATTTAAAAATCATCACCCCAATTACAGCAATGTCGCTTCAGAGAAATCTTGGTTTGAATTTTAAGAAATGAAAGTTCAGTTTTTTCTGATGTAATTCCATTATTGCCTTTTCTTTCCTCATAAAAGATTGAGTTCAGAGTTAAACGCAGCCAATTTTTCAATGCTTTTTAGGATCAAAAGATACCCCGTACAGTGTGAAATTTTTATTTAATACCATTATCTTGACTACTGCAACTAAAAAAGTTAGCACATTTTGCTGTGAATGTAATTCTGTTACCAAAGAACTACCCACCATACCCATGGTGAAGCATGGTGCTGGCAGCATCGTGCTATGGAGCTGTTTCTCTTCAGCTGGGACTGAGGCTCTAGTCAAGATAGAGGGAATCATGGATGGCCCCAAAAAACAATCTATTTTGGCACAAAACCTGTGATTGTTTATAAGACACCTGAAGATGCACAAAAAAAAAAAAAATTCACTTTCCAGTATGATAATGACCCAAAGCACAAATCCAAATCAACAAAGTGAATGTATTTAGAAGAAGAAGAAAAAGATCAGCATTTTGTAAAGGCTCTGTCAAATCCCAGATTTAAATCCTATTGAAAACATGTGGAATGACTCGAAGGGGCCGTGCACAGGAAATCCCCTTGATATTTGAGAGATCTGGAGAATTCTTGCAAGGAAGAGTGGAATAAAATGACCAACTCAAGATGTGATAAGACTCTTACCCAAAATCACTGAGAGATTTATTACAAGCAAATAAAATAGTTTAAAGGGAAACATTGGGATTTTTCACCCTGAGCCCTAGTTTCCCATCTTTTTGGGTCCAAATTTCTACTCGGGACAAAACCAATCAAAACTGGTGATTCCAAAAGGGGTCTTTTCCATGTTCTCAAACACTCATTCCTATTGTCATAATCAGCTAAATATTTGGTCATGACTTTGGAAATAGAGTTCTTCACAAATTCTGCATGACTTCTCCTTTTGTAAACATCAGGAAACAGTCCATGTGCTATAATCGAGTCCAGGTGCTGATGGGGTGCTGTGCCGGAAACCGGAAGAAGAGAAAAGTAAACAAAGTGTAGAAACACAAATACTATTAATCTCGCAAATCCTAATAAATGAACACATTTAAGAAGAGTTGTTGATGTTATTAGACAAAAGATTGTCTGGTCCAGCCTACTTGACACTGGACTGAGTGTAAAGTGGCCCGTTATGTGAAATGAATTTAATACCCCGATTATTTTACTCCACATTCACTTTCCAGTAGGTGTCACTGTGATTCTGCACATTTCCATGTTTTTGTCTTCAGAAAACATTAACTTCATTAAAACAGTAAAGCACACAAATAGATTTAAAAAAAATCCTAATTAATGTTTCCATTAAAGGATATTAAATGCAAGTCAAATATGGTGGTAATAAAACAGCATTTCAATGTCATTCACAATGTAAATTAAGAATGAACAAGGTGATACTTATTGTCTTGTTTGTGTTCCCCTGTAGAGCTTCCTGGTCCTCCAACTAACTTGGCAATCTCCAATATTGGCCCTCGATCAGTTACACTGCAGTTCAAACCAGGTTATGATGGAAAGACCTCCATCTCCCGCTGGCAGGTAGAAGCACAGGTGAGCTACTGATTATATCAGAGTAGAAGAAACAAAGCTATCAGGAGGTGGATATTATTTTCCAGTATAATAATCTGAATTGTGACCAAAATCACACCTTTTATGGTATCATTCATGGGTGTGGCCGCTGGTACTATTCTGTTTTCAGATCAGTGTAATTGGAGAAAATGAGGACTGGGTGATGGCTCATCAGCTGGCTAATGAACCTCATGCTCGATCAATGGAAGTGCCTGCTCTCAACCCCTACACTTTCTACAGGTACTACACCTGGAGTACAACTCCTATAGCTTTTGTACAAACCATAATCATTTTGCAGATACCACACTCTTACTGCATCCCATTCACCTTCTCCACACACCTTTTAGAAGTACAACACCTTTACTTCATCACTCATGCACTCTGCAGGTATCACAACTTTACCCCCCCCCCCCATTTCTACAAGTACCACACCTTTACTGAATCCCCCCACCATCTACAGATACCTCACTCCCCATCATCTACAGATACCTCACTCCCCACCATCTACAGATACCTCACTCCCCACCATCTACAGATACCTCACTCCCCACCATCTACAGATACCTCACTCCCCACCATCTACAGATACCTCACTCCCCACCATCTACAGATACCTCACTCCCCACCATCTACAGATACCTCACTCCCCACCATCTACAGATACCTCACTCCCCACCATCTACAGATACCTCACTCCCCACCATCTACAGTCACCTACAGTCACCTTCTACATGTCATCCATTATTTTTAAAATACTTTTTGTACCATCTGCAGGTATCATAATGTTCATACTACCATCAACTGTTATGATACATTTTTAAGGTCTTTACAGGTACAATCTTTAGCACAAGCCTTGCATATCCTTTTCCATCATCAGTTGATACTCCTGGTACAAATGGAGTAAATCGTAGCACTATCACTACCATCATGATCATCTTGCTTGTTCTGTGATTTGATGTGTGTGTGTGTGTGTGATCTGCAGATTTCGTATGCGTCAGGTGAATATTGTGGGCACCAGCCCACCCAGCCAACCTTCTAGAAAGATCCAAACCCTGCAGTCTCCCCCTGATATGGCTCCACTGAACATCACACTGCGTACAGCCAGCGAAACCAGCCTCTGGCTCCGATGGGTGGTACGTCTTAAAACACACACACCTTGACTGAGATCTCATTATCACATGCTTCATTTAGGTTCATATTTATCATGTATTTACTTGCAGTTAATATAAAGATCCTTTTGGGGCTAGAATGTTTGAATGTTGTGTGATTTGTGTTCCAGCCCCTGCCAGAGTGGGAGTATAATGGAAACCCAGAGTCTGTGGGTTATAAAGTGCAGTATAGTAGGATTGGACCTCCTGCTAAAGTCTTAACCCACATTATTCCTGACCGTTTGGAGAGGGAGTTTACCATTGAGGATTTGGAGGAATGGACTGAATATGAGGTCAAAGTCCGAGTGATTAATGGCATTGGAGCTGGACCATGGAGTCAACCTGTTCGAGGGCGGACCCGAGAATCTGGCAAGATATGAACTTGTTTTTCTTTCTTTTCATTACTAGTCCTCCACAAACATCTCAGTGGTTTGTTTAATTTGCAGTTTCATTCAGTTCAAGTCAAAGTTGGTGGTAAAAATACCTGTAGAAGGTAGCCTTGTGTATGTGTTACTGATTATCTCTGTGTTTTTCTTTCTCTTTCAATCTCTAGTGCCCTCCTGTGGTCCATCTAACGTCTCCGCATTCTCCACATCCTCCAGCAGTATCCTGGTTCGCTGGTTTGAAGTTCCTGAGCCTGACAGAAATGGGCTCATCCTTGGCTACAAGGTCATCATCAAATAATAATACCAATAATTTTGACTCTTCATAATAAATCTCAATATACTTTAATGTTTTTGTGTCTGTCTGTTTCTCTCAGGTGGTGTATAAGGAAAAGGATTCAGACTCTCCTCTTCAGTTTTGGACAGTAGAAGGAAACACCACTCAGAGTGCTGAGTTAACAAATTTGGGGAAATATGTCCTCTATCAGATACAGGTTTTAGCATTCACACGCATCGGAGATGGACACCCATCCACTCCTTTGATCCTCGAACGCACGCTTGATGACGGTAGGCATGACAACCATGATGAGTATCAATCACAGCGTGCATAAGGTTCGGAATGATAGATTTGATAGAACAGTGCAAGAGTTTGTGCCTAATCTCAAACAATTCAATTCAAATTCATTTATACTGTGCTTTTAACAATGAACATTGTCACTAATGAGCAAGTCAGATGTGAAAGTGGCAGGAAAAGCCCCTGAGATGACATGGGGAGGATCCAGCCTCAAAAAGAGACCCATCCTGTTCAGGGTGACACAAGAGAGTGCAATTATGAGTCATTACTGTTCCACAACTGCATGACATAAAGTCAAACAGTACTGCTGAGTGTGCTTCGAAAGGATCTTTAGTATGAGCATCAGGGCTGTTTATAAACTTCATTAGAGTTTTTAGCTTTAAATCTACTGTATATTGATCAAGTGAAATTATCTCCTGAATAATGAATTAGACTTGGGCAAGAACTGTTTTCAGAATTGCAGTCTTTCGGCTGTCCAAGTGAAATCATCCACAACCATCTTTGAGAGTATCCATGTGCTACCATCCATCCATCCATCCATCCATCCATCCATCCATCCATTGTCTGTAGCTGCTCATCCTGTTCTACAGGGTCGCAGGCAAGCTGGATCCTATCCCAGCTGACTACGGGTGAGAGGCGGAGTACACCCTGGACAAGTCGCCAGATCAACACAGAGACAAACAACCATTCACACTCACACTCACACCTACGCTCAATTTAGAGTCACCAGTTAACCTAACCTGCATGTCTTTGGACTGTGGGGGAAACCGGAGCACCCGGAGGAAACCCACGCGGACACGGGGAGAACATGCAAACTCCACACAGAAAGGCCCTCACCAGCCACGGGGCTCGAACCCGGACCTTCTTGCTGTGAGGCGACAGCACTAACCACTACACCACCATGCCGCCCCTCCATGTGCTACCATCCACAGCAATCTCACAGCACAGTTAAAGTTAAGGTTATCCAGGTGGAGCCCTTCTCAGTAGCAGCAAGGGATTGCCAGGTGAAGGAGTCTCCAAGCAGAAGTAGAACATCAGGATGGACCAGGCAGGTCTGATGGGCAGATAGAGTCAGGATCACCAGCATCTCATCAGGCAACAGAGTAACATGTGTAGCTAGAGGGAGAGAGAGAGAGAGAGAGACCTATAGTTGTTTAAGAGGATGCACATGGTGAACATACCAGCAAGAACTCTGACAGGACTCGCTATGACAACATAAATAAAGCCAGAGCCTGAGGGTAACATAGGCATAAGAGCCCTGAAATGTAACTGAAATTGAAAGGCCATTGAGAGTTGCTACATAATCAGAAAGCAAATGTCCAGCTGCCTGAGGTCCGAGTAGAGTTCTGTTTGGAGAAAGTTACTCAACTTCCAGAGTCTCATGTCCTTTACTTATTCCTCAACTGTTACCTGGTTTTACTGAAACGTGTTGTCAACATAACAGTGGAAGCTAATTCCATGTTTACAGATAACTGTACCCAGCATTAGCAGATGTACAGGCAGGAGCAGCTGCACCACTGTGCTGCCACTTGCTTTTAAATACAGTAAAGTAGCAAAAGTACTGTGATTTAGTGCTGCTATTTATTATGGTGATGCCATTATTATTAGAATTTTGCAATGTGCAATACTATTGTTAGATTTTTGTTTTGGTCTGTTTGAGAATGGTGGGCTTATATACAGCCTTTGGATCAACACACCCGTTCTCTTGTTTTAGCCATTTTTCTGTTGTTGTTTTTTTCCCATAGAGAATGAATGGGGCTCATGAATTGAATCGTCCTGCTCAGACACACTCCATCAGAGACACACCAAACTTCATGTCATACTTTAGGCCAGTTTCCCCGACACATTCATGCAATTGGTCCTGACCCACACTCATCTTTTCCTTTCTTTTTGCTCATATCCCCCCCATTCACTGCCACTGATTTTTGGCCCCATTGAAAATGAATGGAGTTTTGGGAGAAAAACTTTCACTCTCTGTCAGTTTTTTGAACCGAGTGACCAAACATCATGAAACTTCACATGGTGTCTCAGGCCAAGTCCCCGCACACATCCATCCCCTCATCTGAGACTTGCACTAATCTTTTCCTTGGTTTTCATGCATCCCTTTTCCCTCTATAGGCTTCCATTGATTTTTGGCCCCATTCAAATGAATGGTTTTGCTCAGTAACACTTCACCACACATCCACCAAACTTCATACGGCACCTCAGGCCAACTCACCCATCAAACACACACACACACACACACACACACACACACACACACACACACACACACACACAATCTATCTCTCTCTCACACACACAAATACACACACACACACTCAATGTTAACAGTCCGCTTCACTGTGTAATCCTCTGCATTATCTTTAGAGAATGCACTTTCTAGATATTATTATTATTATTATTAGGGCGGCACGGTGATGTAGTGGTTAGCGCTGTCGCCTCACAGCAAGAAGGTCCGGGTTCGAGCCCTGTGGCCGGCGAGGGCCTTTCTGTGCAGAGTTTGCATGTTCTCCTCGTGTACACGTGGGTTTCCTCCGGGTGCTCCGGTTTCCCCCACAGTCCAAAGACATGCAGGTTAGGTTAACTGGTGACTCTAAATTGAGCGTAGGTGTGAATGTGAGTGTGAATGGTTGTCTGTGTCTATGTGTCAGCCCTGTGATGACCTGGCAACTTGTCCAGGGTGAACCCCGCCTTTCGCCCGTAGTCAGCTGGGATAGGCTCCAGTAGAGGTCTGCGCGGGTCGGATTTTTCAGTCCCGCTCCCACCCGCGCCTGCATTGTGCAGTCCCGCTCCCGCCCGCGCCCACAAAAAAATTATGATTTTCAGTCCCGCTCCCGCCCGCGCCCACAAAAAAATTATGATTTTCAGTCCCGCTCCCGCCCACGCCTGCCATATTTTGTCCCGCTCCCGCCCGCAAATCCCGCATGATGCAGACGTTCACGTTATTTCTCAGGAAAGTTCTTGTCTTGACACAGCGTGATGGTGCCCTGCCCCCTACTTTGAGTGAATTTGAGCATAAATATCTACAGCTCACATTCATGTTTATTATTTACCTTGTTTCTGAATTTAGCATGTAGTGTCTCTAATAATAATTAGTGCTGTCAAGCAATTAAAATATTTAATCGTGAATCACACATTTTTATCACATGAGAAACCATTGTAATTCTCTGATCAGCATAAAAAAGTGAATGGGCTTGCTTTGTACCAATGGTGTTTGTTTGTTTGTTTGTTTTATTGCAAAGCAGAGCTAGTAAGAGAAGTGAATTGATTTACTGCTTGTGTTAGTCTACAACTCTAATCAGAGAGACAGGTTACACAGTGCCGGTAGGCTTGACTCAATGCTATCCCAGAAATCCTTCCTGTAATATGCAAATTTGGCCGCCTCTTATTGGACAGCCAAATTTGCATATTACAGGAAGGATTTCTGGGATAGCATTGAGTCAAGCCTACTGTCACTGTGTAACCTGTCTCTCTGATTAGAGTTGTAGACTAATGCAAGCAGTAAATCACTTCACTTATGGTTCTCTTGCTAGCTGGGTGTGAACTGCGAGTCATTAGAGTGATCAAAGGATTTCCCGTTAGGGTGATCAATGGCAAATTTAAGATGCTATTCCTCACTCAATCTGGCAATCTGACTCTCTCTGCAAATTTAGGCATCTTAAAATGTTTTTATTAATGCCAAATAAAATATCCAGTACAAATTATATATGATAGACATAAATTAATAATTTATTAATTTTATTTCAAACACATTTTTAGTTAGCGGGACTGCAGCTTATCACCGCTCCCGCCCGCGCCGCATATGTGCCCGCCCGCGCCCGCAATGAGCTTTCAAAATTTGTCCCGCGCCGCACTGCTTTGCGGCGGGTCCCGCGGGACTCCCGCGGGAATGCAGGGCTCTAGGCTCCAGCTTGCCTGCGACCCTGTAGGACAGGATAAGTGGCTACAGATGGATGGAACAGAAGTAGCTAATGTTAGCTTGCTAGCTACTCAGTTTTACAGTTATATCAGTTAACAAATAATTGCAATAACATTATCCTTGTGTATATCAGCTGCTCTTTCAGGATATCATTGGGCAAACAACTTGCAAATCTCAGGAACACTGAACCTCATTGACATGCACTCTAATTACCTTTGTGTGCTGATAAACTCCTGACAAGATGCCACTGCTGTGTTTTCACTGGAGCATCGTCCTCCCAAACATTTCTCTGGAGGCAGATGTTCCTCCATAGGGCTCCTCTCCACAGAAAAGAGGATGCATATGGACACATATGGTGGTTTCTTTAGATTCAAAGATTTGAACCAAAGCTGAAGAGCTTCTTGATATTTAGTTAGAAGACAGAAATCCTGTGGTGTGTCACAGCCACATTCAGCTCTACTGCACAGTTTACAGTCAAAGCACAACTACGCTATGAAATTTTTTTGTTTGTGCTAGTTATATTTTTCGCATCTCATCTCATTATCTGTAGCCGCTTTATCCTGTTCTACAGGGTCGCAGGCGAGCTGGATCCTATCCCAGCTGACTACGGGTGAAAGGCGGGGTTCACCCTGGACAAGTCGCCAGGTCATCACAGGGCTGACACATAGACACAGACAACCATTCACACTCACATTCACACCTACGCTCAATTTAGAGTCACCAGTTAACCTAACCTGCATGTCTTTGGACTGTGGGGGAAACCGGAGCACCCGGAGGAAACCCACGCGGACACGGGGAGAACATGCAAACTCCACACAGAAAGGCCCTCGCCGGCCACGGGGCTCGAACCCAGACCTTCTTGCTGTGAGGCAACAGCGCTAACCACTACACCACCGTGCCGCCCAAGGAAATGTGTAAATAAGGGAAATGTATTGTGTAGCAGAACACTGAGTCTAAGCATTCAGTCACCTCATGAAGTTCTGTGGGGTCAAATAGTGAACCAACCATGGTCCAAAACTTTGTGGGATTTTCAGTAAAGCTGTGTTCAGTCACTGGTGTGATTGGACATTTGCTGCTGTAATGTGAAGAATTACAGATATTATAACTAAGACTGAAAGTGCAGCTCTAATACGGCAGTATTCTCTGTCAGAGTGTTAACTGCACTCACAACTAAAGCTATTATAAAGGATGGAAGGATAATTGAACCTTCTGCGCTCAACACACAGAGCCAGCTCAAGGTTCACCATGTTGAATGGATTAAACACACTCTTTATCACAGCTTTCTGATGAGAATTTCAGGCAGATCTGGTGTGGTTGGACTCTTTGCTGTCTTTAAACAACAAAATATAAACTTTCTTTGAACAATTTTCTTAAAAAAAAAGAAGTGGCAGCAAAAAGAGAATGAAAAAATACATTGACTGATAATGATCAGAATCACTTTTATTGCCATGTATGTGAACACACGCGAGGAATTTGACTCCTAGCACAAAAATTACTGACAATAAAAATATGGGAAAATTTGGCTGAGTTTAAACACAAAAACAAGAGATTCTCCTGGCAAATGATTCAAAAACACAAACTATAATCCTGATTCTGCACTTTTTAATCACAGAACAGTTTCATGTGTGCCATAATCAGAAGTCCAGCTTGACTTTGCATGTCAGGCTTTTCAAACAAAGGTAAATAAAGTGGTGTAGTTATCGTACACAGCTCACATAACATGACAAAGGTGGGTTTTTTTTAATTATTATTTATTTAATTATATCCAGCATGAAACCAAACCAAATAGTCAACCAATAAAAAGTATCAATTTCACTCCGATTCGGAACGAATGACCTCAGGTTATCCTTCAGCTGATGTGGAGGAATTTGATTTTGGCTGGTAAAAATGTTGTTAAAACTAGAATTATACCAAAAGGTAAACAAAAACAAGGAACCTGCCATGTCTAATTAAGCTGTTGGTCAGGACATGTCCACATCTGATGTCTTTATTCGTGTCTCAAACCAGTGGAAGTGGTTGGTGAAGAGTGCTGGCTTCATGTTGCTAGAAAAGGAGATAAAACCAAGCAAATAAATTGACTCTTTATAAGTTAGAAGATCACTGAGGCATGAAGACACACTATAGGTTAAATACACCTACAGATTATTTATAAATGTGTATATTTTTTTTCCAGTGCCTGGACCTCCAGTTGGTATCTTGTTTCCAGAAGTACGAACCACTTCTGTCAGACTGATTTGGCAGTCTCCCGCTCAGCCCAATGGCATCATCCTTGGTAAGTGTGTGTGCTGTAAATTAACTTTTTCTTGGACAGACAGACAGACAGACACAGTGTCTGACATCCTGTTTCTGCTCTCTCTTTAGCCTATCAGATTACATATCATCTAAATTCATCCAATAGCAACTCGGCGATAGTGGACGTCCTGAACCCAAGCACACGGCAATACACAGCGAACTCGCTAAAACCTGAATCTGTTTACTTGTTCAGCATCACAGCTCAAACACGCAAAGGCTGGGGGGACGCTGCCACCGCCCTGGTGGTTACCACAGAGAAGAGAGGTGAGTACAGCAACCACATTCAGATTTCTAAAACTGGAAAGCAATTCCAAGAAAGCTTTTTCTCAAGGTTTGGTTTGTAACGTGTAACCTTTGATCTTTAGCCCGACCCCAGCCCCCTCGCCATGTCATGGTGCCTCAGGAGAGTGTGCGAGCACGAAGTGTATTGTTGTCATGGGAGCCAGGCAGTGATGGTCTTTCCCCAGTCCGGTATTACACAGTTCAGATCCGAGAACTTCCTGATCAGAACTGGACTGTCCAATCAGCATCCGTCAGTCATGAGGTGGTGCCGTACACTGTGGAGAGGTGTGAATTCAGTTTAACTCCGTTTCCTCTATTATGATTAATCTCATTAACACGTCCTACATGAATGTGGTATCAGTAAGACGTTCTCACCTGACCTTACCGTTCACTTTCATGTACATGTCAGTGACAAAGTGACGTGAACTGAAAGTTTCTTAGATCTATGCAGATTAGGTGTGACATGGTCAAGCAATAAATCCATACTATTGTTGAGAATGATTCCTCAGTCCAATCCTATGGTGCATGGGGTCCAACATTTCTTCAGTTCCTCACTCACAGCCTTCGTTCCTCCCTACAATTCATTCCCATTTACAGTTTAATGGGAAAAATGGAAAACAAAAATCTTTGAACAGTTGTTTCATCTCATCCTGCTAAAAGATTAGAGAGACATAAAGCTTGGACAGCAGGAGCAGAGATCTTTGGTGCCTCTGGTGCATGTACCGTACATCGATCCTATTGGAACCTTGTTTTAATAATCTGGGAACTAAGCTAACATGAAGCTGAGCATGTAACATGTAAATTAAACTTAAATACACTTTACACAAAAGTGGTGTGTATAAATCATATAATGGCCTGTAGGATGGATATTTTGCATTGAATTAAAAAAAAAGAAAGCTGGACAGGCCACGCCCACAATTGATGAAGTCTCAGTTACTACACACCAAGAAACAAATTACAAGCAACCTGAGAAATTATTACCTGAAATTCTGAGCTAACACACACTCGGAGAGCCAGTTTACACACAGGAAGTGAGTTCATGCAATTATAAAATGAGTTAAATGAGATTGAGGGAAGAATTTGTGTCTTTCAGACTGAAGCCTTTCACCTCATATCAGTTTCGTGTAAAGGCCACTAATGATATCGGAGACAGTGATTACAGCGAGGAGAGTGAAGCCATGACCACTCTGCAGGATGGTAAGGGATAAGGTCTATTTGTCTGTCTGTCTGTCTGTCTGTATCAGGTGTTAACGCGCTGATAACTAACTCCTTAGTTAACGCTGATTCTTGGTTCATCTCGTCATGGGTTGTTAATATTTTACTTCTCTTGTATCTCCATGTGCAGTTCCTGATGAAGCGCCCATCATCCTCTCTGTTACTCCTCATACCACTACGTCTGTTTTAATTCGCTGGCAGGTCAGCAGGGTTCAAACTTTTGAGAACAAAGTTATTTTTAGCAAGGTTTTTTTTTTAACTACAAGTTTTGTAGAATGATGATGTTGTGAGTTTGTAAACCCATCATTATTCCAGACTGTTGTGTCATTAAAAGTGTCACTTTGTTTGCATTTCAAACATGTGTTTGTGTTTCAGTCTCCATCGGAGGAGAAGATTAATGGGATTCTACTCGGGTTCTGTATTCGTTATCGAGAACTGCTTTACGAAAGATTACGAACTTTTAACATCCAAAAACACTCAAGCTGGACCGAACTAACATGTAAGTTATTTGGTTTAATTTCATCTTAATTTGTGTTGTATTTATTTCAATTACCTTTTCACTTTTTGTCTCCGTCTCAGATCCGTACAGCACGAGGAACCTCAGTGAACCATCCCTCCGCCAGTATGAGTTAGACAGTAAGCCCCCCCCCCCCCCCCCCCGTGTGTAATTTATGTGGTTTCTTACACAGTGAGGCAATAACTTATTTTTAGACATATTTACACACTGTGTCCATGTTTCTGAAAAAGTGTGTGTGTGTGTGTGTGTGTGTAGATCTAACTAAACATAAGCGTTATGAGATCAGAATGAGTGTGTTTAATGCGATGGGAGAAGGACCAGTTAGCTCTCCACAGGAAGTGTTCGTTGGAGAAGCAGGTGAGTCGTAATAATAATAATAATAATAATAATAGCCACTACAAAAAGTTTTAGAAATGTTTCATGTGTATCTGAAGTGTCTCATTTAGTCATTTGTTTACTGATGTAACTTTATTTATTTTATTTATTTTGAAAAATGATAGTCCCTTTTAGAAATGCTCTTGCCATGAAATTGTCTTTTGGCTCGATCTCATACAGCCGGAGTCACTTCACGGTAGATGATTTTGAGCCTTCTGGGGGTCAACTGGCACTCATTCCAAGCCCTTCCTTCAGAATATGTGAGAGGCGGGGTGCTACCTTAACAACCTGGAGGGCATGGCTTCCATCCCCAGAAAGTTTGGTCATGTTGAAAATTGCTGTGGGTCAAGTGTTGGATGAATTCATCCGTCACAACCGTGAAGGCATCCCTGAGGCATACGTGAGGTTTACACAGACTACTGGGGGTTACTGTAGCATTCTGTCACAATCATCATGCTCAGAATGTTCATGGAACAACATTCTGCAGGAAGTGAAAAGTTTGCTTTGGGGCGTGGCTTATTTTATCTTGCTGTAGCTATACTGTACTACAGCTGTGAAAACTGTAAACACTACCGTCATTGCTGTAAGACCGCACGTCGCTATACCCAACCGATCTCAACCACAGAGGCTACTGCTGCCCAGCCATCGTTACCGTTGCCAACCATAATGGCGTCCGTCATTGCTGGCGGTGCTTCTGACATGGCTACCATGGCTTTGTTTGCATATTTACTCCACCCAAAGTTATGCAACAGACCATCTACAAAATCTGCCAGAATGACCACAGGAGCTCCAACCACGGTTCTCACAGATCAACCAGCTGTGTGTGACCTCAGCATTAAGTGTTGGCATGGCTTTAAAAAAATCACTCACTCACCAACTAATAATAATCATAATCATAATAAAATATTTCATTTGAAAGACAGCCTTCTTCTAAAGGCCTCCTTTCTCCAAACCAGATGATTTGAGATGTTTATTTATAAAAATCCCATCGTAGATGCAAAAGGCTGTGGAAGTGTTTTAATGAGATGAACACACTGCAGGTTTTTCTGTCAATTTATATCTTGACCGATCATTTTTCACAGTGCCCACAGCACCGCCACAGAATGTTGCCATCCAATCAGCGACTGCGACACAGCTGGATGTGACATGGGACCCGCCCCCTTTGGACAGGCAGAATGGAGACATACAGGGCTATAAGGTGGGAACTTATTCCCAACCCTAACCCTATTTTATTTAAAGATCTCTTCCTGAGTATGTTTGAACTTCTGCGTGTGTGCTGCTGTATCAGGTGTATTTCTGGGAGTACGAGCGTAAGAATGACACGGAGAAGTTAAAGACACTGTTTCTGCCTGATGGAGGAGTGAAGCTGAAGAATCTAACTGGTTTCACCACTTATATGATCAGCATCTCTCCCTTTAATGCCGCCGGAGATGGACCACGCAGTTCACCCACCAGGGGGCGCACTCAGCAAGCAGGTACTACAGGTTACTCAGGACAGTGTGGTGTGATCTGAAAGCAGGAGAGATAATTGCTTGCTTCCTGTAGCATGTAACATGAGAGTCTGACAGAATTTGTACAAAAACAACATGGACGTAATGTGAGTCTGACAGGATGTGCGGTCACTTGTATGACTGGAACATGGAAACTCCTTCTCTCTCTCTCTCTCTCTCAGCACCCAGTGCTCCGAGTTTTATCCACTTCAGTGAACTCACCACCACATCTGTGAACGTGTCGTGGGCAGAACCAGTTTTCCCCAATGGGATCATTGACGGTTACCGCCTTGTTTATGAACCCTGCAGCCCCATTGATGGTCAGTAGAGTTCATACTTTCACAAGTGCATTGAAGGTAAAATTCTCCCAGGATGGGCAATAAACCGAGGCACTGTTTTGATGAATTGTACCTGTGTGTGATTGGTCCAAGGTTTCTAGAACATTCTTGATAAGTCTCTATGGTTTTGTCAGCTTTAATTTTTTTACTTGTTATAAAGCGAAAGGACAACATTATGAAATCCAGAGGCAGGTTGATGTAAGCATGAGCTAAAATCTTCAAGTCATGGTCAAAACAAGCAACAGTTAGATTGGTCAGAGAGAGCAATCCAGAGAGAAACCATAACAAAACGTGGAGAAAGCAATGTTTGTTGGAAAAGTTTGTTGTCTTCCTTCCTTTCTTGACTTTGCCTCTTTCCTCAGGTGTGAGTAAGATTGTCACAGTGGATGTGAAGGGAAACGCCCCACTGTGGCTGAAAATCAAAGACCTGGTCGATGGAGTTACCTACAACTTCCGCATCCGTGCCAAGACCTTCACCTATGGGCCCGAGGTGGAGGCCAACATCACCACCGGCCCTGGAGAAGGTCTGTCTCTCTCTCTCTCTCTCTCTCTCTCTCTCTCTCTCTCTCTGCACTGCATGCTGGGAGATTGGTGGTGGAGGGTGTGGTGAGTAGCTGAGAGTTTGTGACTTTCTTTTCTAAACTTTTCTATTGTTTTTTCTTGTGATATTTACTGTTTAATTATTTTGCAGTTGTTGATAGTGTGGTGGCGGCACGGTGGTGTAGTGGTTAGCGCTGTCGCCTCACAGCAAGAAGGTCCGGGTTCGAGCCCCGTGGCCGGCGAGGGCCTTTCTGTGCGGAGTTTGCATGTTCTCCCCGTGTCCGCGTGGGTTTCCTCCGGGTGCTCCGGTTTCCCCCACAGTCCAAAGACATGCAGGTTAGGTTAACTGGTGACTCTAAATTGAGCGTAGGTGTGAATGTGAGTGTGAATGGTTGTCTGTGTCTATGTGTCAGCCCTGTGATGACCTGGCGACTTGTCCAGGGTGAACCCCGCCTTTCACCCGTAGTCAGCTGGGATAGGCTCCAGCTCGCCTGCGACCCTGTAGAACAGGATAAAGCGGCTACAGATAATGAGATGAGATGATAGTGTGGTTTAGCGTGCGTGTTTGTTTGTTTGTTGGCTGTTTTGGCGGGGATGTCATCCCCGGGATGCCGCCCCTGTCCTTGAAACATGGGGTGAGGGTGGTGCCACAACCTACGGTTCTGGTGGAGTAGGTGCTGCACGTGGTCGGAGAACAAGTGGGTTATGGAAACATCGTGTGTGCTTCCCACATGAATAAAGCGGTTGTGGTGTTTATGAAACATCAGGAGCTTGTCAATCAGCTCATAGAGAGCAATATATAACCCCGATTCCAAAAAAGTTGGGACAAAGTACAAATTGTAAATAAAAACGGAATGCAATGATGTGGAAGTTTCAAAATTCCATATTTTATTCAGAATAGAACATAGATGACATATCAAATGTTTAAACTGAGAAAATGTATCATTTAAAGAGAAAAATTAGGTGATTTTAAATTTCATGACAACAACACATCTCAAAAAAGTTGGGACAAGGCCATGTTTCCCACTGTGAGACATCCCCTTTTCTCTTTACAACAGTCCAGGGGCGGAGCTAAGGGGTGGCCGGGGGGGCTGTGGCCACCCCAGGGAGCGCCTTGGCCCCGCCCTGGCCACCCCAGGGCCGGACAATTAAATTTATAAAACCGATATGTCCCACGAAATGTTAGTTC
>NC_083582.1:943377-1008377 GCF_027579695.1 Neoarius graeffei | reverse complement strand
AGTACCCGGACCCTTCTTCTACGCAGCCATGATGCTGTAATTGATGCAGTATGTGGTTTGGCATTGTCATGTTGGAAAATGCAAGGTCTTCCCTGAAAGAGACGTCGTCTGGATGGGAGCATATGTTGCTCTAGAACCTGGATATACCTTTCAGCATTGATGGCGTCTTTCCAGATGTGTAAGCTGCCCATGCCACACGCACTAATGCAACCCCATACCATCAGAGATGCAGGCTTCTGAACTGAGCGCTGATAACAACTCGGGTCGTCCTTCTCCTCTTTAGTCCGAATGACACGGCGTCCCTGATTTCCATAAAGAACTTCAAATTTTGATTCGTCTGACCACAGAACAGTTTTCCACTTTGCCACAGTCCATTTTAAATGAGCCTTGGCCCAGAGAAGACGTCTGCGCTTCTGGATCGTGTTTAGATACGGCTTCTTCTTTGAACTATAGAGTTTTAGCTGGCAACGGCGGATGGCACGGTGAATTGTGTTCACAGATAATGTTCTCTGGAAATATTCCTGAGCCCATTTTGTGATTTCCAATACAGAAGCATGCCTGTATGTGATGCAGTGCCGTCTAAGGGCCCGAAGATCACGGGCACCCAGTATGGTTTTCCGGCCTTGACCCTTACGCACAGAGATTCTTCCAGATTCTCTGAATCTTTTGATGATATTATGCACTGTAGATGATGATATGTTCAAACTCTTTGCAATTTTACACTGTCGAACTCCTTTCTGATATTGCTCCACTATTTGTCGGCGCAGAATTAGGGGGATTGGTGATCCTCTTCCCATCTTTACTTCTGAGAGCCGCTGCCACTCCAAGATGCTCTTTTTATACCCAGTCATGTTAATGACCTATTGCCAAATGACCTAATGAGTTGCAATTTGCTCCTCCAGCTGTTCCTTTTTTGTCCCTTTAACTTTTCCAGCCTCTTATTGCCCCTGTCCCAACTTTTTTGAGATGTGTTGCTGTCATGAAATTTCAAATGAGCCAATATTTGGCATGAAATTTCAAAATGTCTCACTTTCGACATTTGATATGTTGTCTATGTTCTATTGTGAAGACAATATCAGTTTTTGAGATTTGTAAATTATTTCATTCTGTTTTTATTTACAATTTGTACTTTGTCCCAACTTTTTTGGAATTGGGTTTATATATATATATATATATATATATATATATATATATATATATATATATATATAATAAATTCGTACAAGTTTCCCCACTGGCAGTGCCTTCCGTCTGGGTAACCGTGTCCAGAGTTCCCCTGTTTATTCCCAACGAGGCGCTGGAGTGACAACTGAAGCGTTTCAGGAGGTTTGCGAGCAGATTCCAGATGGTGAGTTTGGGCTGTAAAAACAATAAATTGACGCATGTTCAGTCTCTATGGAGACAAGTATTCATGTTTTTGGATTCCCTGACTCAAAGACTGGATGTTTCCTTCCAGGTTAAACATGAGGAAGGTTTTTACATGGTTTATGCGAGTTTGGGAAGCATGAAATGTTTTGAGTGTGGAGATGTGGGTCACAAGCGGGTCACTTGTCCCTACAGACAGCATGTAGCAGAGCCGGCTGCTGTCGCTGGGACTGTCAGTGAGGAAAGGGGAAACAGTGTGACTGATAGCGGGGAGGGGGGCAGCAGTGTGGCTGCGGTGACTGACGGTGGGGAGGTGAACAGCGGTGAAGGTGTTGTGACAGATGGTGGGGAGGGGGCAGTGGTGTGGCTGTTGTGACTGACAGTGGGGAGGTGAACAGCGGTTGGCTAACGTCATCTGAATCTGCTCCACCCACTCAAGTTGAGGCCAGAACCTCTGTGTCTGGAGCTACGGATGCCGGTAGTAGTGATTCAGCAGAGATGATGGAGGGTGAACAGAGCAAGATGGAGCAGGGAGAGGTAGGTATGGAGAGATCTCAGCAGGATGCAGAGTGTCTGGATTTGCATGAGGCTGATTTACTGAACGTCGGACCTGACAGTGAGATAGAGGAGGTGATGAAGTCGGATGGTTGTTATGGTAACAGTGTGACTGACATGGAGTGTAACTCTGACAGCGCCTCTGTAGCAGACAGCATTTCTCAGTGAGGAGCTGTACTCGCTCAAGGAGATCAGTAGTTTTCTGGATGAGACTTTTGGTAAAAAAGTGAATGTCAAAGATTATTTTCCCAATGTTGAAAAGTTTATTAAGTCAGTTACTACTCTTCAAAGACCTGTTGACACGGACTTACTAGATGGAAAAAAAAGCATCATCATTGAAAGAAGCATGTCACTGGTCTGAGGAAAGGTCTAAAAGAATCTAAAAGTAGAATGGTTAAGAAAATGAAAGTCATAAAATAAAAGTTTTCAATGACTGCACAACACCAGGTGTTTCATCTCTGTTGGTTCTTTCTGTCTGTTTCTTTACTGCTCGGTTTCTCATCTTCCAACATGCAGGGTTTAAGAGTAGCCTCTTTAAATATAAATGGGGGAAGAGATGCACAGAAAAGAGTTTTATTAACTGAAGTAATCAGGCAAAAAAGATTAGATGTTATTTTACTACAGGAAACACACAGTGATGTTTTAAATGAAATGGATTGGGGTCTGTGGCGGGGGGGCAGTATGTTCTTAGCCACGGGATGAATTTTAGTGCCGGGGTCGCTATTTTATTTTCTCCTTTTTTAGATATAAACATTATGTCAAGTACAGAGTTGGTGAAAGGCAGAGTTCTCATGGTGACGGCTGAAATACAGGATTTTACATTTAGTTTTATTAATGTTTCTGCACCAAACCAAGGCTCTGAGCGTGAAGGTTTTTTTTAACTTATTAAAGGGGAAATTAAATCGCAGTGATCCAGGGGAGTGTTTTAATGGGGGGAGACTGGAACTGTTGCACAGATTTTACTTTAGACAGAACTGGAGAAGAGCCGCACATTCAGTCCTCCTCCATTTTATCGAATGTTTTTTTAAAAGCTGATGCGGTCGATGTGTGGAGGATGAAGCACCCTTCAGTCCAACAGTACACTCGGGTTAAAATATCTGATGGCAGAGTCGGTGCCGCAAGACCGGACAGATTTTATATTTCTGTTATTTTTACCTCAAGAGTTATTGACTTAAATCTCTCCTGTTGCTTTTACAGATCATCATTTAGTTTTAATGGAGCTTTTTTTTTTATCTCCCACTGGAAAACCAAAGTCCTTTTGGCATTTTAATGTTAAGTTATTACACGATTTTAATTTTTGTGAAAATTTTAAACCATTTTGGACCTACTGGAGATCTGGGAAAGACACCTTTCCTTCACTTACTGAGTGGTGGGAGGAAGGAAAGGCTCAGATTAGAGTTTTCTGTCAGCAGCACTCATCTCATTCCACAACAAAAATCAAAAGAGCTGTCCAGAAACCGGAAAAAGAAATAAGGGACTTGGAAAATCTCTCCATTTCACAGACTGGTCAGCAAAAAATCGACGAACTGAACTTCAAAAAACAGGAACTCAGCTCTCTCCTGCAGGACAGAGCTAAAGGAGCATTAGTCTGAGCACGCTTTACCGAGCTTCAAGACATGGATGCACCAACAGCTTTCTTTTTTGATTTGGAAAAATCTGCTGTTCAGAAGAAACAAATGATCTGTCTCCGTCTCCCTGATGGAAACATCACCACGGACCCAGCTGAGATGAGGAAGCTTGCGGTGGACTTTTATACAGAACTGTTCAGAGCAGACAGCTGCGATATGAACTCTGCTGCAGAGCTTCTGCAGGGGCTTCTTCAACTGAGCTCAGAGGACCAAGACCAACTGAACACAGATATCACCTTGGATGAACTGACTGCTGCGGTGTCTCAGATGGCACCAGGCAGGGCTCCAGGACTAGATGGTCTTCCTTCAGACTTTTTAAACACGTCTGGATGATACTGGGACGGCACCTTTTAGACATTTTTAAAGAGTGTTTTAAAAAAGGAAGACTTCCAGTTTCCTGAAGGCGAGCGGTTCTCTCACTGCTGCCTAAGAAGGGAGACCTGGCCCTGCTAAAGAACTGGAGACCCGTAGCGCTTTTATGCTCGGACTATAAAATCCTTTCCAAGGTTTTATCAAACAGATTAAAAATTTTATTGGGTTTTTAACTGGTGCAGATCAATCTTATTACATCCCGGACAGATCATCTCATTCTCTCATTATCTGTAGCCGCTTTATCCTGTTCTACAGGGTCGCAGGCGAGCTGGAGCCTATCCCAGCTGACTACGGGCGAAAGGCGGGGTACACCCTGGACAAGTCGCCAGGTCATCACAGGGCTGACACATAGACACAGACAACCATTCACACTCACATTCACACCTACGCTCAATTTAGAGTCACCAGTTAACCTAACCTGCATGTCTTTGGACTGTGGGGGAAACCGGAGCACCCGGAGGAAACCCACGCGGACACGGGGAGAACATGCAAACTCCACACAGAAAGGCCCTCGCCGGCCATGGGGCTCGAACCCGGACCTTCTTGCTGTGAGGCGACAGCGCTAACCACTACACCACCGTGCCGCCCCCTGGACAGATCAATGTTTGATAATTTACTTTTAATGCGAGATGAGTTTGATGTCTGTAAATTATATAATGTTAATGTTGGTATTATACCCATTGACCAGGAAAAGGCTTTTGATCGTGTAGATCATGGGTTTCTCTTCCCCACGCTGCAGGCTTTTGGAATTGGGGGGGGGAGTTTTTTTTTATCCTGGGTAAAACTGCTCTACAATCAGGCTTGCTGTTTTGTGAAGGTGGGGGGAGGGTTGAGTCCCTGTGCCAGTTCAGAGAGGGATCAGACAGGGCTGCCCCGTCTCAGGCCAGCTCTACAGCATTGCTATTGAACCTCTCCTGTGTAGGCTGAGGAGCAGGTTACAGGGTTTATGTCTCCCAGAGCTGGCTCAGAGCCGCTCTGTAGCTGTATCAGCTTATGCAGATGATGTCAGTGTTTTTATCTAAGATCAGAGAGATACCCAGGAACTTAAAGAAAGCCTGGCACTGTATGAAAAACCTTCCTTCGCCAAAGTAAAATGGGATAAATGTGAAGCCTGTTAGGTCAGTGGAGTGTAAGAGACATCCCTGATTTTCCTGGGAACCTAAGGTGGGGGAAAAGAGGCATCAAAGTTCTAGGAGTGTACCGAGGGTGTGAGGACTTCCAAAAGCAGAACTGGGAGGGAGTGCTGGAGAAAGTGGATGCCAGGTTGTCTAAATGGAAATGGTTGCTTCCCCAGCTGTCCTACGGGGAAGAGTTCTGATGGCTAATAACCTGGTCGCCTCTTCTCTTTGGCATAGACTGATCGTCTTAGTGCCACCACCAGGCCTCGTGAAGGATGTACAGTGGCTCTTGGTGAACTTCTTCTGGTCGGGTCAACATTGGCTGAAGGTACCAGTTCTCTACCTGCCTGTAGCAGAGGGAGGACACGGTCTTATGGACATCCCCTTCAGAATTGCTGCCTTCAGATTGCAGATGGCATGGAGGCTACTATACAGCTCTGGCTATTGCTGGTTAACTTCTGCTCAGATGTTTCTGACGAAGGCTGGCTGACTGGGACTGGACAAACAGCTGTTTCTCTTAAGATCCTTTAAAGTTGACCTGACTGGAATAACAAGTTTCTACAACTCAGTGCTTGAAGCATGGAGGACATTCAAGTTCACAAGGACCACTGACCCCAGACCTGGAACATGGATCTTTGAGGAGCCACTGTTCCACAATGACTTCTTCACATCCACCATGATTTCCTCCACATCATTAAGAGCCAAGTTTGTTGAGGCTGGCATTGTTAAACTTGGTCATCTTATAAGAATATCTCCAGAAAGCCTTGGCAGAGTCACTAACATCAGGTCTTCCAGGGTGCTGAGGAAGATGGTGGTGGAGGTCTGGGAGTCCCTGACTGTACCACTGAGGGTATACACACAAAACTGTGCCCTAATTGACCAATGACATGAGGCTCAGGACTACATCTTTCCCGCACTAAGCGCCAGGCCTGCTGTTGAGGAGTGGCGAGAGGAGAGTGGGCTGGTTCTGTCCCTGAAAACACCAGTGCTGGGCAACTTCAGCTCTTGCAGGAAGAAGCAGCTCTACCACAGCTGCGTGAAAATACTGAACTTCCACCTTCTGGCCAAAGTCAGGGAGTTGAGATGGACCCAGGTTTTTACTTCAGACTCCACCCCTAAAGGCTGCTGACAGATTTTAAACAAGCTGCCTGTTGAAAATTGGACGGCTGACCGCCAGTGGAGGATCATCCATGGAGCAATAGCTACAAACAGACCCAAGGCTCACCTGGATCCAAGCACTGGGGAGGGATGTCCATTTTGTAACCAACCAAAAACATTAAACATTTAGTGTCTTTTTGTCCTCGTTTAGTGGGTCTGTTTAGGGTACTGAAAGAGTGAGTGGAAAAGCTGGGGGAGAAATTGTCTGTTCCTTTGTTTATCTTTGGGCCAAAATACACAATTAAAAAAAGACAGACTCTGGTTTTAATTAACTTTCTACTTGGAAATGCAAAATTAGCAATATGGAAGCCCAGAAAAAAAAAAAAAACAGATACAGGGCCGAGGTTGGACTGATGTGCTGCAGAGCTTGAAAGGGTTAGTTACAGCTCATCTCCGAGTAGGACATGCTCTTTACAAACTGACCAACAACCTGGACACTTTTATAGATTTGTGGGCTATTAGACAGGTTTTATGTTCACTTGAAGGGGACGGCTCACTGGCTCTTAATTTTTAACTTTTTAGTTTTTTAATTTTATTTTTAATTTTTAATTAAATTTTTTAATTACATCTGGTGTCTGTGTCTGCATGGCTTTTCTTATATAAAGAAAGGTCCTGTGTAATGGATTTGATGAGTTGTAGTAATGAATGCTCACAAAAGCATTTCTTCTTTTATATTTTTGTTTAGTTTTTACTTTCAGTAGATAAGAACACAAATGGAAATTGAAGTTATTAAAGATGTTTTTAAAAGTCAAAAGTCTCTCTCTCTCTCTCTCTCTCTCTCTCTCTTTCATTGCATAATGATTTTTGTTTCATTAAAAGCCAAAACAAAGTGTTATCATGTCTGCTTGTTGATGCTTGTTGCCAGTGATATTGTTGAGAAATACTCTGTATAGAAAGCTGTATGTTGTGTGGTGCAAAATTAATGTCATCCACCCACCCATGTGCAGGTGCCCCAGGGCCTCCTGGTGAACCGTTCATCTCTCGTTATGGCTTTGCCCTCACTATACACTGGACCAGTGGAGATCCTGGAAGAGCTCCTATATCCCGATATGTCATCGAGGCCAGAGCCTCAGGTAGAACCTCCAGGATACAGCTTGTTCTGTTTTAGAGTCATTTTAATAGTTTTCATATTTGCCAGTTTCTGATTCCCCGCTTCAACCAATTCAGTAATCCACACGACTGATCTCACACACGTCCAGTGTTTCTAAAACATGACAGAGCTTTCACAGGATAAACATGTTTAAAATATCTGATGCCCGCATTTGTAAATCACAGCTGAACCTGCTGTAAACATTCAAGTTACACAAGCAGCTCAGATCCTTGTGGATTTTCTGCCTCCAACAAACAAACAACAAGGCAGAGAACCTTCTCATCTACAGAATGACACCAATCTGTACTTTATCTGGATTGCTGAGAATAATGATAATAGGCTTGTTAGCTGATACCAACTAGGACTCTGTCACTATGGTTACAGAGTGTGGATCACCACAACAATAAAAAATTAAAAAGGTGACGTTTGAAAGAAATCTAATCCAAATTTTCAATTTATTGCTATTCTGATTTCATTACCCATTAGATATTGTCAGTAATTTTAATTAAGAATTTGATGCAGTCTGTGTTAGGACACAAGCTGCGACTGGTTCGGTAGTGCAGTGGTCCTCACTGTCACTTCACAGCAAGCAGGTTCTGGGTTCAAACCTCACAGCTGACTGGGGTCTTTCTGTGTGGAGTTTGTTCTCCTCGTGTCTACGTGGGTTCCTCCAGGTCTCCGGTTTCCTCTTACAGTCCAAAGACGTGTGGATTCAGTCAGCTGGTTCCTCTATACACCCCAGGGGTGTCAGTGTGAGTTTGATGGCTGTTTGTCTCTGTGTTAATTCTGTGATAGACTGGTGACCTGACCAGGGTGAACCCCACCCCTCACCCAAAATTAGCAGGCATTGGCTCCAG
Source organism: Neoarius graeffei (assembly GCF_027579695.1). Classification (NCBI taxonomy): domain Eukaryota; kingdom Metazoa; phylum Chordata; class Actinopteri; order Siluriformes; family Ariidae; genus Neoarius; species Neoarius graeffei. Next base: position 1,000,234 of record NC_083582.1, on the reverse strand, counting down.
CTCACCCGTGACTCACAATAGATAAATGGTAAAGAGAATGAATGAATGAACAGAAAAGCTGCTTTACACTGTATAGTATTGCTGTTGCAGATAAAATTATCGTCTCATAAAATAATTTTTTGATTGAGAGTTGAGATCAGCACTGATACACGGTTGAGATCTACTGAAGGCAAAGTTCTGTCAGAGTGAGACTGTGATCACACCAAAAACTCATGGGGCAACTATAAACACAGGAATAGTGATGGAGAAACATAAACAAAACGTGCTAATGGACAAATATTTAGAGGAAGTTACACAGTTGTGTGAAGATATGAAGTTTATCTTCAAGTGGTGAACATATTCACGAGTGAGTGAAGTGAAGAAAATTGAAAATCTTTTCAATACGAGAAGATAAACTTCATATCTTCAAGCCAACATGTGATTTTCTTTTTATTATATCAATACGTTCACAAACAAAAAGTCCCCAAATTTATCAGAACAATTCATCAATTTCCTCATGAGTGACAGATAGAGATTTATGTCCCAGTTTTGTTTCTCCATGTCCAAGATGGAGCTCGGATCAAAAATACGAGTGGTGTATTTCATAGTAAAACACTCATGTCCTTATTACATTATATTATATTATCCATCCCTCCATCCATTATCTGTAGCCGCTTATCCTGTCCAACAGGGTCGCAGGCGAGCTGGATCCTATCCCAACTGACTACGGGCGAAAGGCGGGGTTCACCCTGGACAAGTCGCCAGGTCATCACAGGGCTGACACATAGACACAGACAACCATTCACACTCACATTCACACCTACGCTCAATTTAGAGTCACCAGTTAACCTAACCTGCATGTCTTTGGACTGTGGGGGAAACCGGAGCACCCGGAGGAAACCCACGCGGACACGGGGAGAACATGCAAACTCCACACAGAAAGGCCCTCGCCGGCCCCGGGGCTTGAACCCGGACCTTCTTGCTGTGAGGCGGCAGTGATAACCACTACACCACAGTGACGCCCTATATTCTATTCTATTCTATTCTATTCTATTCTATTCTATTCTATTCTATTATAGATCTACCATTAGAGGATCATTATAATGTCTGCTACAGTAAATGCCACGTAATGTAATATAATGTTATATAATCTGAGAAGGAGAGCACATCCTATCACAGTCTGTTCTAGAATTCCACTGAGATTTGACTGAAATATTATCCAGTGTGATGAGGAGTAATCTTAAAACACAACTGAAATCTCAGTGTAAAACACAGTTTGTAACCTGCCCAGTTTTCTTTCCCACCCAAACCAATTACACTGACATGCTTTATACTGCATATAACTGAACCCAACTACACAGATCATAGTTGTATTCTTGCTGTAAAACTCTCATTCCCGATGGTAAGAACTCAGCTCTCTTCTGTAGCAGGTTCATCTGAGAAAATGTGCTTCAGAGATTTTCTGGTCTGAAGTGAAGCTCTCAGTGATGCCGGTTCAGTTTGCAGTGATAAAGTGAGAAGTGTGTTGGGTATCTCACATCTGTGTTTTAAGAATTCTGCCTGTAAGCATCGTATTACAGCAGTAAACCTGTAAGCTCTTTTTTTCCTAAAGTGTACTCATTTATTAGACTCTATAAAATACGAGCTTGTCCCAGAGGCAGTTTGCACTGTGCCAGATTTGGCATGCTGAATGATGAAGGGTGAAAGGTGAGGGAATAATTTAAATGTGTTTTTCCTCTCAGTACCCATATCTATTGTGTTTGTGTTACAGATGAAGGCTTGTGGGACATTTTGATTAAGGACATTCCGAAGGAAGTAACATCATATACTTTCAACATGGATATCCTGAGACAGGGGGTGAGCTATGACTTCCGAATCATCGGAGTGAATGATTATGGATATGGATCTCCGAGCCAGCCTTCTCCATCTGTATCAGGTTATTGTTACCCCACACTGCTGTTAAAATCTTGATCCTGATTGGTTACAGTGGTGCTTGAAAGTTTGTGAACCCTTTAGAATTTTCTATATTTCTGCATAAATATGACCTAAAACATCATCAGATTTTCACACAAGTCCTAAAAGTAGATAAAGAGAACCCAGTTAAACAAATGAGACAAAAATATTATACTTGGTCATTTATTTATTGAGGAAAATGATCCAGTGTTACATATCTGTGAGTGGCAAAAGTATGTGAACCTTTGCTTTCAGTATCTGGTGTGACCCCCTTGTGCAGCAATAACTGCAACTAAACATTTGCGGTAACTGTTGATCAGTCCTGCACACCGGCTTGGAGGAATTTTAGCCCATTCCTCCGTACAGAACAGCTTCAACTCTGGGATGTTGGTGGGTTTCCTCACATGAACTGCTCGCTTCAGGTCCTTCCACAACATTTCCATTGGATTAAGGTCAGGACTTTGACTTGGCCATTCCAAAACATTCACTTTATTCTTCTTTAAACATTGCTTGGTAGAACGACTTGTGTGCTTAGGGTCGTTGTCTTGCTGTATGACCCACCTTCTCTTGAGATTCAGTTCATGGACAGATGTCCTGACATTTTCCTTTAGAATTCGCTGGTATAATTCAGAATTCATTGTTCCATCAATGATGGCAAGCCGTCCTGGCCCAGATGCAGCAAAACAGGCCCAAACCATGATACTACCACCACCATGTTTCACAGATGGGATAAGGTTCTTATGCTTGAATGCAGTGTTTTCCTTTCTCCAAACATAATGCTTCTCATTTAAACCAAAAAGTTCTATTTTGGTCTCATCCATCCACAAAACATTTTTCCAATAGCCTTCTGGCTTGTCCACGTGATCTTTAGCAAACTGCAGACGAGCAGCAATGTTCTTTTTGGAGAGCAGTGGCTTTCTCCTTGCAACCCTGCCATGCACACCATTGCTGTTCAGTGTTCTCCTGATGGTGGACTCATGAACATTAACATTAGCCAATGTGACAGAGGCCTTCAGTTGCTTAGAAGTTACCCTGGAGTCCTTTGTGACCTCGCCAACTATTACATGCCTTGCTCTTGGAGTGATCTTTGTTGGTCGACCACTCCTGGGGAGGGTAACAATGGTCTTGAATTTCCTCCATTTGTACACAATCTGGCTGACTGTGGATGGATGGATGGATGGATGGATGGATGGATGGATGGATGGATAGATAGATAGATAGATAGATAGATAGATAGATAGATAGATAGATAGATAGATACATACATACATACATACATACATACATACATACATACATACATACTTACTTTATTAATCCCAGAGGGAAATTGAAGGTATCCAGTAACATTTCCGCATTGCACAAGATCAATACAAAAACTAAGGCCCAATCCCAATTCTAATTTCTACCCCTTCCCCTCCGCCTTCCCCTCCGCCTTCCCCTTGGCCCTTCCCCTTGAAACTGAGCTACAAGGGATAGGGCTTGAAATTCAACCCTTACGTATTGGGATAGCCCTTCAACGATCGCATACGTCATCGCGTATCTCCGTCAGCGTTTACGTTAGCAAAACGCGACGCGTCATTGGCTGCGACCAGCCGCTACAGTCAGAGGCAGAAATCTCTGCTGGCAGGGTGTGATTTGTTAACTAACACCACTGAATGGGATACCTTTGGCGCTTCGTGCACCACATCCGACAGAATGAGGTGTCAGAACACTCATGTAAACAATAAAAGCGAGAATAACAGAACAAAACGTACGCAGTAAAGCAACCGAAAACAATACTCACTCCCAAAGCTTTTTAGCAGCAGCTTGGATTTCAGAAATCGCTGCTCATTCTCAGCTCGAAAGCGAATCAAGCGGCGTGTTTCCTCTGGATAACAACTTAAAACACGTAAATAATGGAGAAAATACATTTATGACAATCTTTCGCCGCGGGAACCGCCATCTTTCTGAAATCCGCATGAAATCTCGCTGAAATCCGCATGGCATTGTGGGAAATCACTCAAACCCCTTCGTTCGGAGTCTGCTCCAGGAAAATCTCCGTTTGGAGGGGTACAGAAGCCCTACCCCTTCCCCTACCCCTCCGCGTTAACTGGGATTGGGATACCCCTACCCCTTCACATGAACGCGCAAAATGGAGGGGAAGGGCCAAGGGGTTGGTCCAAGGGATGAAATGGGATTCGGCCTAAATAGCATTATACTAAACTAAAATACAAATATACTTTAAAAAACTAAAATACAAAATGCCAAAGAAATAAAACATTACCAATAAGAGCAAGTAATAAAATATACAGCTCTCAGTGTGTGAGGTAGTGCAGTTGGCAGTAGCCAGTCACAGTGCAAATAAGAGTGTAATGAGCAGTGCAAATACTTTTTGGACAGTTACATGCACGTGCAGTATGTTTAGTGGTATATGGTAGATAAAAAGCATAGTACATTACATGATAGGCATAGTTAAGTATATATCAGTACATATAGTATATGTAATAGTGTGATCGTATACGATATATAATATTAAAAACCCACAATCAAGGCTAACAAAGAAACAGCTATTAGCCCAGTGTTCCAACATCCGTAATCGAAATCTACTATCACAACTAGAGATTAATGAAATACAACAACGATGCTACGGCAAGGGGGAGCCAGGAAGACAGGTCAGCGGGGAGATGTCATCATCATCCCCACAACCAGAGATTGGGTACCAAGCCCCAACAGCTAACAGCCTCAACACAAGAGCTGCTGACCTGAGAAGGAAGATCGTGACCCAACTGGAAACCTGGAGCCCCCGACGAATACCGAAGCTGAGTTGCCAAGTACCTTCAGAAGATCTACTAGTAGATGTGAATGCTGCTCTGAAGACAATCTCCACAAGAACCATCACTGAGACCAACAAGCTGATACACAGTACAGCAACAGTAATCATGGAGATGCTTGGACACAAGGTGGGCTCAGGACATAACAAACAGTATCCACCATGGAAGAGACGATTAGAGGCCAAGGCAGCACGGAGAGAAGTTAGCCAGCTAGCTGAACTACAGAAAGGGAACATGGTGAATAAAGGGGCACCCAGGAAGTACAACTCACTCTCTATACCAGAGGCACTCAAAACTGCCAAACAGCGACTAACAGCTCTGGCCACCCGGTTGAAGAGATACACCAAGGAGGGAGAGGCCAGGAGAATAAACAAGCTGTTCTCCACTGAACCAGCCAAGGTGTACTCTCAGTGGCAGGGGAACAACAACCGGTCAGACACACCAAGAGCTGAGGTGGAAAAATACTGGAAAGACATATGGGAAAGAAAGGCATCACACAACACCGATGCCCAATGGTTAGTGGACCTAAGAGCTGACCACAGTAACCAGTAACCATCTCAATGGCAGACGTCCAAGAAAGAGTGTCAAAGAGTGTCAAAGATGAAGAGCTGGACAGCACCAGGCCCCGATATGATCCATACGTACTGGCTGAAGAAGCTAACTGCACTCCATGAACGCCTAGCAGCACAGATGAACCAGCTGCTGAGGGATGGGACCCACCCAGAATGGCTAACCCAAGGCAGGACAGTCCTAATCATGAAGGACCCCCAGAAGGGACCCATCCCATCCAACTACTGGCCAATTACCTGTCTCTGCACAACATGGAAGGCCCTGTCAGGCATCATTGCGGCAAAAATGAGTAAGCATGTGGCTCAATACATGAGCGAGGCACAGAAAGGAATTGGCAGTAACACCAGAGGAGCCAAGCAATAGCTACTGGTCGATAGAACAGTCGCCCGAGACTGTAAGAAGAGACAGACCAACCTGTGCACTGCCTGGATTGACTACAAGAAAGCCTACGATTCAATGCCACACACATGGATACTGGAATGTCTGGAACTGTATAAGATCAACAGGAACCTAAGGACCTTCATCCAGAACTCAATGGAAATGTGGAAGACAACCCTAGAGGCCAACTCAAAACCCATTGCCCAAGTCAACATCAAGTGCGGCATATACCAAGGAGATGCGCTATCACCACTGCTGTTCTGCATAGGCCTGAACCCCCTCAGTCGGATCATCACGAAGAGCGGCTACGGGTACCGATTCCGTAGTGGGGCAACAATCAGCCACCTGCTCTACATGGATGACATCAAGCTGTATGCCAGGAATGAGCGAGAAATAGACTCGCTGATCCACACCACCCGGATCTACAGCGATGACATAGGGATGTCATTCGGATTGGACAAGTGTGGCCGGATGGTCTCAAAGAGAGGCAAGATGATCCAGACTGAGGGGATTGACCTACCAGAGGGCAACATAGGTGATATCCAAGACAGCTACAAGTACCTTGGCATCCCACAGGCTAATGGAAACCATGAAGAGGCCACAAGGAAGTCAACCACAGCCAAATACCTCCAGAGAGTAAGGCAGGTCCTGAAAAGTCAGCTGAATGGTAAGAACAAGGTCTGAGCCATCAACATGTACGCACTACCAGTCATCAGATACCCCGCTGGTATCATAAACTGGCCAAAGGAGGAGATAGAAGCCACAGATATCAAGACTAGAAAGCTCCTCACCATGCATGGAGGGTTCCACCCCAAGTCCAGCACCCTGAGACTATACACTAAGCGGAAAGAGGGAGGCCGAGGGCTAGTGAGTGTCAAGACCACGGTCCAGGATGAAACATCGAAAATCCGAGAATACATCAGAAAGATGGCCCCAAAGGATGAACTGCTAAGTGAATGTCTCAGGCAGCAGAACCCTGATGAGAGTGCAGAGGAGGAGGAACAGACAACCTGGAGGGACAAACCCCTACATGGCATGTACCACCGTCAGATAGAGGAAGTGGCTGATATCAAGAATTCCTACCAGTGGCTGGATAATGCAGGACTGACAGACAGCACAGAGGCACTAATCATGGCAGCACAAGAACAGGCCATAAGCACAAGAGCCATAGAGGCCAGGATCTACCAGAGTAGATCAGACCCAAGATGCAGACTGTGCAAAGAAGCCCCTGAAACAGTCCAGCACATAGTAGCAGGGTGTAAGATGCTAGCTGGATCAGCATACATGGAGAGGCACAACCAAGTGGCTGGGATAGTATACAGGAACATCTGCAACCAGTATGGAATAGAAGTACCCAAGTCCCAATGGGCCATACCACAGAAGGTGGCTGAGAACAACAGGGCCAAGGTTCTGTGGGACTTCAGCTTCCAGACTGACAAACAGATCCTGGCTAACCAACCGGACATAGTGGTGGTGGACAAAGAGCAGAAGAGGGTGGTGGTGATAGATGTGGCGATCCCAGCTGACGCCAACATCAGGAAGAAGGAACATGAGAAACTTGAGAAGTATCAAGGGTTGAAAGAGCAGCTGGAACAGATGTGGAAGGTCAAGGGTTGCGTGGTCCCCGTGGTAGTGGGGGCACTTGGGGCAGTAACCCCCAAACTGGGAGAGTGGCTCCAGCAAATCCCAGGAACAACATCTGAAGCCTCAGTCCAGAAGAGCGCAGTCTTAGGAACATCGAAGATACTGCGCAGAACCCTCAAACTCCCAGGCCTCTGGTAGAGGACCCGAGCTTGAGGATGACATGGATACCACCACCCCCGCTGGGGGTGAGAAGGAGATTTTTTTATATATCAGTATGTATAATAGGGTTATAAGTAAGTAGGTACATTATAACAGTATATAATAATAAAGTATATAATAAGGCAAAGTACAACATACCGGCTTATCTACAAATATCTGTATATACCCATCTATGCATATGATGCACATCTATGTAAGCAGCAGAAAAGTGCAATGAACATGAAATGAGCAGTGTACCTAGTCCTGAGTACAGCAGAGTCACAGATTCTTATTTTTGCTGAGCCGGGAGGAGTTGAACAGTCTAATGGCCTGAAGGACAAAAGATTTCCTGAATCTGTCTGTGGTGCAGGGCAGGGACAACAGTATGCCACTGAACGAGCTCCTCTGCCTGATGATGGCGCCGTGCAGAGGGTGATGAACACTGTCCATAATTGAGAGCAGTTTGCTCAGGGCCCTTTGTTCTGCCACTGATGTAAGGGACTCCAGCTCAGTTCCCAGCACAGAGCCAGCTTTCCTCACCAGCCTGTCAAGCTGTCCAGCGTCTCTCTTCTTAATGCTGCCTCCCCAACACACTACAGCACAGAAGAGGACACTGGCTACCACAGACTGGTAGAACATCAGCAGCAGTTTTTGGCAGATCCTGAAGGACCCGAGCCTCCTCAGGAAGTAGAGTCTGCCCTGACCCTTCTTGTAGAGGGTGTCAGTGTTCACTGTCCAGTCCAGCTTGTCGTCCAGATGTACACCCAGGTATTTGTAGGTCCTGACCATCTCCATATCAACCCCCTCATAGAGATCGGCTGCAGAGTCAGCCTGGACCTTCTAAAATCCACAAGCATTTCTTTTGTTTTGTTCAGCTGCAGGTGGTTGGATTTACACCATAACACAAAGTCCTGTATCAGGCTCCTGTCCTCCTCCTCCTCCTGTCCATCATGAACACATCCCACAATTGCAGTATCATCTGAGAACTTCTGCATGTGGCAAGACTCTGAGTTGTATTTGAAGTCTGATGTGTAGAGAGTGAACAGAACCGGAGAGAGCACAGTCCTCTGTGGTGCTCCTGTGCTGCTGATCACCGTGTCAGAAATGCAGTCCCTGATCCTGACATGTTGTGGTCTCCTGGTGAGGTAGTCTGTGATCCAGGAGACCAGATGTGTGTCCACCTCCATTTCCTGCAGCTTGTCTCTCAGTAGAAGGGGCTGGATGATGTTAAAGGCACTGGAGAAGTCAAAAAACATGATCCTCACTGCGCCGCTCCCCTTGTCCAGATGAGAGTGAGTCCTATGCAGAAGATAGAGGATGGCGTCATCCACTCCCACCTTCTCCCAGTATGCAAACTGCAGTGGGTCCTCAGCATGGTGTACCTGGGGTATGAGGAGGTCTTCATCATGTGTGATGTCAAGGCAACTGGCCTGTAGTCATTCAGTACCTTTGGATGTGTTTTCTTGGGAACTGGAATGAGGCATGACGTCTTCCACATGACAGGAACCCTCCCGAGGTGAAGGCTCAGGTTAAAGATGTGTTGGAGGGGCTCCCCCAGTTGGGCAGCCAGGCCCTCAGCATCCTGGGACACACCTTGTCTGGGCCTGCTGCCTTCCTGGGGTGGAGTCTCCTCAGCTCTCTCCTGACTTGGTCTGCAGTGAAGATGGGGGGACTGGGGGAGTGGATGTGTATTCCGTTTGCAGGAGGTGTTGATGGCTCTGATGATGATGTTGGTGGTGGGGGTGAGGGCTGATCTGCCGGTGATGGTGACGAGGTGACAACTGCTGCAGGAGGAGGGGGCAGCAGGAGCAGGACAATCAAACCTGTTGAAGAAGTGGTCAAACTGGTTTGCCCTGTCCATGCCCCTATCTGCCGAGCTGCCTCTGTTCTTCTTGCAGCCTGTGATGGTTTTCATCCCATCCCAGACCTCCTTCATGTTATTTTCTTGCAGCTTCTGTTCCACCTTTTTTCCTGTATGACTCCTTGGCCTCTTTTAGCCAGACTTTGAGTTCCCCCTGTACTGTACATGCTTCAGCTCTGACCTGCCTCCGTCTTTGAACACCCTCTTCTTTTGGTTGAGGAGGCCCTTGACTTCACTGGTAATCCAGGGCTTGTTGTTTGGAAAGCAGTGTACAGTTTTTGTGGGAACAGCAATGTCCCTGCAAAAGTTCAAGTAGTCCATTATGCACTGTGTCACAATGTCCTCCCCATGCGGGTCTAACAGTACATTCCAGTCAGTCGTCTCGAAGCAGTCCTTAAGAGTTTCCTCTGCCTCGGGAGACCAGGCCCTGAATGAACATATGGTGGTGGGCTGCCTCAGAACCATTGGTTTGTACTGAGGCTGTAGGTGAACCAGATTATGGTCAGATCTCCCCAGTGGTGGTAGTGGGATTGCCCTGTATGCGTCCCTTACATTGGCATACAGTAGGTCTATGGTCCTGTTTTTTCTAGTGGGACAGTCCACAAACTGATGAAAGGCAGGGAGAGTGGAGTCCAGAGTGATGTGGTTAAAATCCCCAGAGATCGCAAAGAAAGCCTCGGGGTGTTGTGTCTGCAGCACTGCTATGGTGGAGTGAATAATGTCACATGCCGCCTGCGCATCTGCACACAGAGGAATGTAAACACAGGTGAAAATTGTGTTGGTGGAGTCCAAACTCTTTAGAGATGGTTTTGTAACCTTTTCCAGCCTGATGAGCATCAACAACGCTTTTTCTGAGGTCCTCAGAAATCTCCTTTATTCATATCATGATACACTTCCACAAACATGTTATGAAAATCAGACTTTGATAGATCTCTGTTCTTTAAATAAAACAGGGTGCCCACTCACACCTGATTGTCATCCCACTGATTGAAAACACCTGACTCTAATTTCACCTTCAAATTAACTGCTAATCCTGGAGGTTCACATACTTTTGCCACTCATGGATATGTAATATTGGATCATTTTCCTCAATAAATAAATGACCAAGTATAATATTTTTGTCTCATTTGTTTAACTGGGTTCTCTTTATCTACTTTTAGGACTTGTGTGAAAATCTGATGATGTTTTAGGTCAAATTTATGCAGAAATGTAGAAAATTCTTTCAAGCACCACTGTATATTTCATTCCAGGCAGTATATTTTATTTCTCTGCTCAACTTTGATATTTCACCCACTTTGGTGTATAACATCATTAAACGATTCAAGGAATCTAGAGGAATTTCAGTGTGTAAAGGACAAAGAGCTCAAGCCTAATCTGAACCCCCATGAGTTTCAATCCCTCAGACGGTACTGCATCAAGAACCATCATTCATCTACAGCTGATAGAACCACATGGGCTTGGGATTACTTTGGCAAACCTTAAACACCAGTTAAAACTTTACTGTGCAAAAAGGAAGCCTTATGTTAACTGTGTCCAGAAACACCGTCGACATCTTTGGGCTCAGAGGCGTCTGGGATGGACCTTTACACAGTGGAAATGTGTATTGTGGTCAGACGAATCAATATTCAGACTTCATTAATTTTTTCAAAGACAAAATTTAAAATATCCAACAAAAAATTCAAACTACTAATTTAAGGTCAGACAAATAAAGTGACAATTTAAGTAACCCTGTAGTTAACAATATACCTTGTCAGATTAGCAATTAGAATATTTTACTCCCCTTAAAGAAATTGAATTACTTTCATTAATCTCTGCATCAAAATCCTCAGCTTGTGGACTAGATCTCTTACCTACATGACTCTTCAAAAAGATCAAGTGAAGTCAAGTTTATTTGTTTCGCGCTTTTAACAATAAACATTGTCGCAAAGCAGCTTTACAGAATTTGAACGACTTAAAACATGAGCTAATTTTTTCCCTAATCTATCCCCAATGATGAAGCCTGTGGCGACGGTGGCAAGGAAAAACTCCCTCAGATGACATGAGGAAGAAACCTCGAGAGGAACCAGACTCAAAAGAGAACCCATCCTCATTTGGGCAACAACAGACAGCATGACTATAACATTAACAGTTTTAACATGAAGTCAGTTTCGTTGATGTTATAAACTCTTCATTGATGGAAACTTGAGTGCAAAACTGTTCATGACAACTGCAGTCCTAAAGTTAGCAAGTCAACTGTAGTCCTCAGCCATAAAAGCATTACTGTAAGAGTCCAGAGCGTCCTCCAGGTGTGACTTTCAACTGTCCTCATGGGGCCGTCCTCCACAGGAGCAATGCGATGAGACTCCAACCAGACTCAGGGCACCAGGATGGATCAAGCAGGTCCGAGGAGCAGAAGAGGTCAGCATCTCGATCCCAGGACCAACATGTAACTCAGAGGGACAGGTTTTTTTGGGGGGGAGGGGGAGAGAAAACACAGGTTGTTAGGTATGCCCAATGTCACCTGAATAAGTGTAGGCAACAGGTGTCAATGTCTAAAAATAACACAAGTATTAAATCTGTGTGGTAGGCTCACAGAGACGAGAGTCCTGACATCAGGCATAATACACAACAATGGCATGTTAATATGGTTAAAAAATATCATGACCTGCTCTGGCTGGATGCTTGATTGGGTGATGGGAGCACACTCCTCAGCAATGAGACAGTTGGAATTATAGATCAGAGCGAGTGCAGGCAGATGCAGATGGGACCTTTAGGGCTGGCCAAGACAATTCAGTTACATTTCACCAGGTCTGGGACATGCGACAGAATGTCTGATGGACGATTCCCTGCAGGCTACGAGAGCCAGTCGAGGTCTCCACCCTCTCCACCAAAAGATTTCCTGTTGATTCCATGTAACTCAGAGGGACAGATTTGGGGGGAGGGGGAGAGAGAGGGAGAGAAAAACACAGGTTGTTAGGTATGCCCAATGTCATCTGAATAAGTAGGAACGGTATACATTTTGCGCTGAGTACAAGCAGGGACTCCGGCAACTAACTATGACAGCATAACTAAAAGGGGAGAGCCAGAAGGTAACACAGGCATGAGGGGCCCCGGGACATAAAGCAGCAGCCACTACACCGTCAACAAACTCGAGTGAGCAAGCGAGTGGGGACTGACAGCATCCATACATCCCAGTTTACCAAAACACTCTGTCTGAGGACCCTCCAGATCTACACCTTTACCTCATAAACACCATTAACACAAGGCTTGACTAAACAGATATGTTTTCAGCCGAGACTTAAACGCTGGGACTGTGTCTGATTCCCGAACATTACTTGGAAGGCTGTTCCATAACTGTGGGGCTTTGTAAGAAAAGGCTCCGCCCCCTGATGTAGCCTTCACTATACGAGGTACCAGCAGATAGCCTGCACCTTTTGATCTAAGTAGGCGTGGCGGGTCATAGAGGAGCAGAAGTTCACTCAGGTACTGTGGTGCGAGACCATTTAGTGCTTTAAAGGTCAATAGTAGTATTTTATAATCAATACGAAATTTGATTGGGAGCCAATGCAATGTGGATAAGACAGGCGTGATGGGGTCATATTTTCTAGTTCTAGTAAGGACTCTTGCTGCTGCATTTTGAACTAACTGGAGCTTGTTTATGCACTTATTGGAACATCCAGACAGTAAGGCATTACAATAATCCAACCTGGAGGTAACGAAAGCATGAACTAGTTTTTCCGCGTCATGTAGTGACATTAAATTTTTTATCTTAGCAATATTTCTGAGATGAAAGAAAGCTATCCGGGTGATGTTATCAATGTGAGTTTCGAATGAAAGACTGGGGTCAATAATCACTCCGAGGTCTTTTACTGCTGCACGTGAAGAAACAGAAAGGCCATCCAGAGTTACTGTGTGTGATGACCCCCTTGGGCCCCCTTCAGGCACCAGTCTGCCAGTGCACGGGTAGGCCTGGGCCTGACTGATTAGGCTAGATCATTAAGTACACCTGTGTAGGTGGTACGGCCTATAAGGTGGGGTCTCTCTCCCTCTCTGGTAGGCACTTTTATTCTTTGTGTGGGCACTCTTTGTTGTCCTCCTGTTTTCTGGCTTTTTGCTCTTTTTCTCACCCTCAACATTTACCATATACTGACACAAACACACATCCACTCAGGCACGACCATCACTACAGTCATACCCTAGACACTTTTGAGTTGTTGTATTTTGTATTGGTTAATAAGCGTATTTTTGTTTGAACTTTAAACCTTTGTGTTGTGTCCCCCTTCTTATGTTGCGGTGTGTGAACGAGCCCATGCTGTAACATAATTGGGGGCTCGTCCGGGATCCTGTAAACAGGTGGTGAAACGGGACCATAGCGTTGCGTGCATTCAGGTGAGCTTCTGTTGGTTGCGCAGCTAGCGTCAGTCTCTGGTTAGGAAGAGTGCTGCAGCTGGGTTTCCCTTCTGTCGGAGCACTGTTTTGTTTCTTTTGTTTATTATTTTAGTTTGTTGTTTTGAGGGGTAATCCTGGTCTGGAGTTTTGCACTCCTGTCAGGGGCACGCTTCGTGCAGTAAAGTGCAACGAGTTCAGTGTTAACCAGTCGCTCTGAGGCCAGCAAGCCCTGGAAGACTAGCCAGGTGAACTTGTGTAATTCAGGACACCAGAGAACTGTGCATAGAAGATTCAGCAGCGACCAACTGAGGCTTCGACTGGATGTATGTGAAGTATTTGGGCTCGGCCTGTGAATGGGTGAGTAGAGTTGTTTGTGTAGCTGGTAATGTTGTTTGATTAGTGTTCGCTGTGGTAGCGGCTTTCCACTTTGTTTGTTTAGAACATGCTGATCTGTTTTTAGATCGATTCATGTTCTCTGTTTATTTTGTGTAGCCTATCAGGGCCCTGTACTACGAAGCGGGTTTTCTGGCTTACCAGAGTAACTTCGAGAGTAACTTGATCACGTGCAGCGTAACTTCCCGATTAACCCATACTACGAAAGTTGGCTATGTTCAAACCGAGGTATGCTGCCATGGCAACTTGCGCTGCATCTCAAACCTGCTCGTCTCAGGTTATGTTCTTGGTTAACCCGAGGTTTCCGATTAACCACACCCTTTTTAAACACCACCTCTCCACCGACATTTCCTCTAGAGACAATGCCAGCGTACCTGGATGACCCGTGCGATATCGGAGCGCAGATTAGAGATGGGATTTATGGCTCTTTGATGGGATCCGCATCTTTGTGATCCGTTCTTTGAAAAGAGCCGTTCAAAAGACTGGCTCATTCGGCTCTTTTTAAATATTTATTCAGTTTTAAGAAGACAGCGTCTAAAGAAGCCAGATCCCTCTGCTTAGACAGTGACATCAATATTTCTGGACATACCTTTTATATAAAGCAACCTAGACTTACATTACTGTAACCCCTAAACGCTCATAAATAACCATTAAAAAACAATGAGGGCTTCAATGGATGTCCATGCAGAACGGCTTTTCTGTAAAAAAAAAAACCCACTCAAGAACATAGCTACCAAGAACGCAAGAATATTTTATAGAAAAACACTTGTTTTACAAAAAATATAAGTCTGAGATACAAAATAGATACAACTACAATAAATATAACACAAGAACTAGTTATCACACAAGAACATTTTAATAGAAAAAAACAAACTTTCTATATTAAAAATATTGAAATTGTAACAAAAATAGATACAACTAAACAGTCAGATAAATAGATAAAGTTATAACAAGAACACAAGATTATTTTAATAGGAAAAAACAAACTATTAATGCAAAAAATATATTATTATTAGAAAAATAGATACAACTAGACAAACAGATAAATAAATAAAATACACAAAAATAGAACAAACAAAATGACGATAGAATAAATTAAATGAACGTCTGTGCAAAGTAGTTTTCCCACAATATTATCATTAATATCACACAACATTATAAACTATATACAAAACAATTTGAACTATTAGGCAAACAGATAAAACTTGAATAAATAAAAGGCAAATGAATGCTTGCTTGCACGCACGCGCGCACACACACACACACACACACACACCATTATGAATGATGTTTTTATATTTCATTTTCACCTGTTGCCAGGTGCGTTTGGCTGCTGTTGCCTCTGAAATGTTCACAGGACCGACACCAACTTAGTCACAGGGACTGAACAGTCAGTCATCCTAATTCATGTGACTCTGTGCACAGATCAGCTTAAGTAGGCGACTCCATGAATTTACCATACCAAATTTTATTCAGGATTTTTCGGACATTAAACAAGCTATATATGACTGGGGCCACGTCGAAGGACCATTTTCTGTGACTTGTGATTGATCATGAAGCTTCTCTCATCCTATACTTCTGTTCTGGAACATGTAGAAGGGAGAATGTACTTGCGCATTTACCCGATCGGCAATTCGTTGCCAACATGCTTGCCGCTCCTTATTGGCAGCCGCTGTGTTAGATTTTGCTCTTAATGTTGTTTTGAACACCTCGTAGCTTTGCATTATGACAGCGCATTCTTCCTCCGTGAAGTACGGCGACCGTGCCATTGTGAACAGTGGGGATTTGCGCTGATAACCTCCCCTTTAACGTGAACGCGCATTAACCCTGATTAGGTTAAACCAGGTTCAACAAATCAACTTCATAACTGGCGTCGTAGTACCGTTTAACCCCAAACAAGATAACCAGGTTTTGTCAACCCCGGTTTAGCGGGGGAACCCTGGGTTACTGCTGGGTAGGTTAACCGCCGTTTGTAGTACAGGGCCCTGGTGATTTCTAGGTTACACAAGCGAATGTGTAGGCTATTTAGACTTTGCCTACTTTATTGTAGAGGCTAATTTTCTGGTTGCTACTGTGTAGGCATGTGTGTGTGCTTTTGAAACTTGGCCTACAGTTAAACAGTAGTGAATGCATGCGTGAACCTTACGTTTAGTGTATGCTTTGTTTTGTATTTTGGGGGAGTAGTGTCGCCAGTTTTTTGTTTTAGGCTTGTAACGGTTGATTGCAGCTTGTATGCTGTGTGGAAAATCACTGTAGCCTGTGTTGTGTGCCTTAGGTTTTTTTCTTTTCTGTGTGCCTCATCCTTTTTTTTTTAATTTATTGAGCAACCACATTAGTAGCATTAGCGCCTATTAGGGGGACAGGTAGCCTCGTGCTTAGCTACAGTGGTGTTTTGTAACTTGTGGGTTGTCTTTGTATCTGCTTGACGTGTTAATTCAGTTAGTTCTTACTGCGGAATTATGGCAACTCCTGAAGAATTTATTGCTAACCCTTCTGAAGAGTCTGTTAAGTTTAAATAAAGATCAGCTTTGGAAGGTGGTTGAGCATTTTTGTTTTATTAACTACAGCTCAGGAGAGAAAATTAAAGGAAACTCTTTTTCTGGCTGTTAAAAGCCAATTGATTCAGAAAGCTGTGTTGAAGGAAATGGTAGCTTCAACTGAAGTGGTTGAATCATTTCGGGCACAGGCCTCAACAGTCAGTTTGGTACTGGAGAAAGTGAAGGCAGAGAAGGATGTTAAAGCACTTAAGGTCAAAGAACTGGAGATTCAGAGGGATTTGGAGCTGGAACGCTTAGAGCGTGAACAGGAGCATGAAGGCGCAGAGCATGAACGTGAGCGTCAAGCGCATGAGTTTGCCATCAAAAAGCTTGAGCTTGAGGTGGCAATGAAGCAAGCGGAGTCTCCATATAACCTATCTCCCTTAGTGCCTACAGCTTCTTCTGCCTTTGATGTTAGTAGAAACATCTGCCTTGTTCCATCTTTTTCTGAGAAGGATGTAGACCGGTATTTTGCACACTTTGAGAGAGTGGCCACCACATTAGATTGGCCAAGGGAAATATGGCCTCTTATGTTAGTGTGTGTTTAGTGGCAAAGCACGAGGAGGTTTTTTCTGCTCTGAGCGGTGACCAAGCTAGGCAGTATGATGTAGTGAAAACAACCATACTACACGCATACGAGCTGGTCCCAGAGGCTTATCGCCAGAGGTTCAGGAAACCAGATCAGCAGACCTTCGTTGAGTTTCTCTCTGACAAACAGTGCCTGTTTGACAGGTGGTGTACAGCACAGAAGGCAGAGTCCAGGGAGGAGTTAAAACAGCTAGTTCTCTTGGAGGACTTCATGAACTGTCTTCCTGAGTCTGTTGCTGTTTACCTGAATGAACAGGAAGTAAACGATCTAGTTGTTTTTGTTTTTTCTAGATCTGTCTCTCTCTCTCCTAGGTGCCAGGATGAAGGAAGATGTGGTGCATTTCTGAAGGGAACACAAGAGGTTTTTCTTTGGTTTGTTTGGTTGAGGTTTTGTCTTCAACAAACCTCTTTTTAGGGAGGGAGGTGTGATGGCGGGCGGCACGGTGGTGTAGTGGTTAGCGCTGTCGCCTCACAGCAAGAAGGTCCTGGGTTCGAGCCCCGGGGCCGGCGAGGGCCTTTCTGTGTGGAGTTTGCATGTTCTCCCCGTGTCCGCGTGGGTTTCCTCCGGGTGCTCCGGTTTCCCCCACAGTCCAAAGACATGCAGGTTAGGTTAACTGGTGACTCTAAATTGACCGTAGGTGTGAATGTGAGTATGAATGGTTGTCTGTGTCTATGTGTCAGCCCTGTGATGACCTGGCGACTTGTCCAGGGTGTACCCCGCCTTTCGCCCGTAGTCAGCTGGGATAGGCTCCAGCTTGCCTGCGACCCTGTAGAAGGATAAAGCGGCTAGAGATAATGAGATGAGATGAGATGAGATGAGGTGTGATGGCCCCCTTCAGGCACCAGTCTGCCAGTGTACGGGTAGGCCTGGGCCTGACTGATTAGGCTAGATCATTAAGTACACCTGTGTAGGTGGTACAGCCTATAAGGTGGGGTTTCTCTCCCTCTCTGGTAGGCACTTTTATTCTTTGTGTGGGCACTCTTTTCTGGCTTTTTGCTCTTTTTCTCACCCTCAACATTTACCATATACTGACACAAACACGCATCCACTCAGGCACGACCATCACTACAGTCATACCCTAGACACTTGAGTTGTTATATTTTGTATTGGTTAATAAATGTATTTTTGTTTGAACTTTAAACCTTTGTGTTGCGTCCCCCTTCTTATGTTGCAGTGTGTGAACGAGCCCATGCCGTAACATGTGTAATCAGAAAACTTACTTCTAGCTGTATGTGGTCCTAGTGCAAGTACTTCAGTCTTGTCAGAGTTAAGCAGAAGGAAATAATAAGCATCCAGTGTCTAATGTAATGATATTGGCCTATAATTGGACAGCTGACAGGGATCAAGGTCAGGTTTTTTAATCAGGGGTTTGATAACTGCTAGTTTAAAGGATTTGGGTACATAGCCAATCATAAGAGAATTTATTATTTTTAGAAGCGGTTCAATTACTTTAGGCATTATCTGTTTGAATAGACGTGTAGGTAAGGGATCTAGTACGCAAGTTGAGGCTTTTGATGCCGAGATTAATGAAAGTAATTCAATTTCTTTAAGGGGAGTAAAACATTCTAACTGATGATCTGATACAGTTATATTGTTAACTATAAGGTCACTTACATTGTCTGACCTTAAATTAGTAGTTTGAATTTTTTGTCGGATATTCTCAATTTTGTCATTAAAAAAATTCATGAAGTCGTTGCTACTCCATACTGCAGGTGTGCATGTGTCTATAGTGGACTTATTCCTGGTTAATTTTGCTACAGTATTAAATAGGAATCTAGGATTATTTTTGTTATCTTCTATTAGGGAGGAGAGATATGTTGATCTCGCAGCACTAAGAGCTTTTCTATACTTCAGGAAGCTCTCCTTCCAAGCTAATTTGAACGCTACCAATTTTGTTTGACGCCATTTACGTTCCAATTTTCGAGTGGTCTGTTTTAATGTGTGAGTGTCATCATTATACCAGGGTGCTAATTTTTTGTCTCTGACCATTTTCCTTTTAAGAGGAGCTACATTATCTAAAGTATGGCGGAATGTTGACTCTAAGCATTCAGTTGCCTGATCAAGTTCTGCAGGGGCTGACAGTGACCCAAAGTTGATAACTCTGGGAGATCATTTATAAAGCTCTGTGCAGTAGTTGACGCGAATGTACGTTTAATACAGTAGCGTGGTGAGGTGCATATATTATTACTCATAGTTTGAATGAGATGAGACAATGATCTGAGAACTTCAGACTGTGAAAGGATGACTATATTGTCTACGTTTAACATGAATGTTAGCATTAGATCAAGGGTGTGATCTAATATTTAATAGCCCCACCTTTAGATCAAATGTGCTGGCAGCAGCTGTACAGTCAATATGATCTAATTTTATATTGATTAGGTTACTGGAACAAACTCTCTGAAAATTTCTACCTTTTTGTTGAGCTCGGGGAACAGACACAGTCTCGATGTAGTGGACCCTGAGTGACGACTCTGTGCAGCTAGCAGACAGTCGGTTTAGCCTGTTCGTCTGCTCCCTGGCCTTGGCTCTGGATTGTCAGGAATTAACTAGGCCTGTTCTGAGACTATGACCTATGCTGCAGGAAATGAGAGCAGCACCTTCCTGAGTGGGATGGCTACCCTTCCGCCCTAACAGGCCAGCAGTGCCCTCAAAATTAGCCCAATTATCTATAAAGCCCACACTGTTTTCAGAGCACCACCTGGACAGCCAGCAGTTCAGCGACCATAACCTGCTGTAAGCTACATCGCCACGCCGCATTGGGATGGGGCCAGAACATACTACAGCAAAAAGAAAATACCTGAAGTAATTGAACTGCTTCTAAAAATAAATTCTTCTCTTATGATTGGCTATGTACCCAAATCCTTTAAACTAGCAGTTATCAAACCCCTGATTAAAAAACCTGACCTTGATCCCTGTCAGCTGTCCAATTATCGGCCGATATCAAACCTCCCCTTTATCTCCAAGATCCTAGAAAAAGCTGTGGCACAGCAGTTATGCTCATATTTACATAGGAATAACATCCATGAAATGTATCAGTCAGGATTTAGACCTCATCATAGCACAGAGACAGCTCTGGTTAAAGTAGTAAATGACCGACTGTTGGCGTCTGATCAGGGCTGTGTCTCGCTGCTTGTGTTGCTTGACCTTAGTGCAGCATTTGATACCATTGATCATTCCATTCTTCTGGATAGACTAGAAAATGTTGTGGGAGTTAAGGGAACGGCCCTCTCCTGGCTCAGCTCTTATTTAACTGATCGCTATCAGTATGTTGATGTTAATGGTGATATTTCTAGACATACTGAGGTAAAGTTTGGTGTTCCACAAGGTTCTTTCTGAGGACCACTGCTTTTTTTCTTTATATATGTTACCTCTGAGTGATATTATTCATACGCATGTTATTAGTTTCCACTGTTATGCTGATGACACAGTTATGTTTCTGCAAAGTCAGATGATAGACATCAGCTTAATAAAACTGAGGAATGTATAAAGGACATTAGACACTGGATGCTTATTAATTTCCTTCTGCTTAACTCTGACAAGACTGAAGTACTTGTACTCGGACCACATGCAGCTAGAAGTAAGTTTTCTGATTCCACAGTGACTCTGGATGGCCTTTCTGTTTCTTCACGTGCAGCAGTAAAAGACCTCAGCGTGATTATTGACCCCAGTCTTTCATTTGAAACTCATATTGATCCAGATAGCTTTCTTTCATCTCAGAAATATTGCTAAGATAAGAAATTTAATGTCACTACACAACGCAGAAAAACTAGTTCATGCTTTCGTTCCCTCCAGGTTGGATTATTGTAATGCCTTACTGTCTGGATGTTCCAATAAGTGCATAAATAAGCTCCAGTTAGTTCAAAATGCAGCAGCAAGAGTCCTTACTAGAACTAGAAAATATGACCCCATCACCCCTGTCTTATCCACACTGCATTGGCTCCCAGTCAGATTTTGTATTGTTTATAAAATGCTACTATTGACCTTTAAAGCACTGAATGGTCTCACACCACAGTACCTGAGTGAACTACTGGTCCTTTATGACCCGCCACGCCTACTTAGATCAAAAGGTGCAGGCTATCTACTGGTACCTCATATAGTGAAGTCAACATCAGGGGCAGAGCCTTTTCTTACAAAGCCCCACAGTTATGGAACAGCCTTCCAAGTAGTGTTCATGACTCAGACACAGTTTCAGCGTTTAAGTCTAGGCTGAAAACATATGTTTAGTCAAGCCTTGTGTTAATGGTGTTTATGAGGTAAAGGAGTAGATCTGGAGGATCCTCAGACATAGAGTGTTTTGGTAAACTGGGATGTATGGATGCTGTCAGTCCCCCACTCGCTCGCTCGCTCCGGTTTGTTGACAGTGTAGTGGCTGCTGCTTTATGTCCCGGGGCCCCTCATGCCTGTTACCTTCTGGCTCTCCCCTTTTAGTTATGCTGTCATAGGTAGTTTTACTAGAGTCCCTGTTAGCACTCAGCGCAAAATGTATACTGTTCCAACTCATCAGTTGATCTTCGGCATCCCTAACAACCTGTGTTCTCTCTCTTTCTTCCTCCCCTCCTCCCCCACCCTGTCTGTCCATCCCTCTGAGTTACAGTGCCTTGAAAAAGTATTCATACCCCTTGAACTTTTTCACATTTTTCCACCTTACAACCACGAACTTAAAAGTTTTTTATTGAGATTTTATGTGATAGACCAACACAGAGTAGCACACAATTGTGAAGTGAAACGAAAATGATAAATGGTCTTCAAAATTTTAAACAAATAAAAATCTGAAAAATGTGGTGCGCATTAGTATTCAGCCCCCTGTACTCTGATACCTCTAAATGCAATCCAGTGCAATCAATTGCCTTCAGAAGTCGTCTAATTAGTTAATGGAGTCCTACTGTGTGTAATTTACTCTCAGCATAAATACACTTGTTCTGTGAAGGCCTCAGTGGTTTGTTAGAGAACACTGAAGAACAAACAGCATCATGAAGACCAAAGAACTCACTAGACAGGTCAGGGATAAAGTTCTGGAGAAGTTTAAAGCAGGGTTAGGTTATAAAAAATATCCCAAGCTCTGAACATCTCAAGAAGCACTGTTCATCATTCAAAAATGGAAAAAGTATGGCACAACTGCAAACCTATCAAGACATGGCCGTCCACCTAAACTGACAGAGCGAGCAAGGAGAGCACTGGTCAGAGAAGCAGCCAAGAGGCCCATGATCACTCTGGAGGATCTGCAGAAATCCACAGCTCAGGTGGGAGAATCTGTGCCCAGGGCAACTATAAGTCATACACTCCACAAATCTGGCCTTTTTGGAAGAGTGGCAAGAAGAAAGCCATTGTTGAAAGACAGGCATAAGAAGCCATGTAGGGGACACAGCAAACATGTGGAAGAAGGTGCTTTGGTCAGATGAGACCACAGTTGAACTTTTTGGCCTAAATGCAAAGCGCTATGTGTGGCGGAAAACTAACACTGCTCATCACCCTGCACACACCATCCCCACTGTGAAACATGGTGGTGGCAGCATCATGCTATGGGGATGCTTTTCTTCAGCAGGGACAGGGAAGCTGGTCAGAGTTGATGGGAAGATGGATGGAGCTAAATACAGGGCAATCCTGGAAGAAAACCTGTTGGAGGCTGCAAAAGACTTGAGACTGGGAAGGAAATTCACCTTCCAGCAAGACAATGACCCTAAACATACAGCCAGAGCTACAATGGAATGGTTTAGATCAAAGAATATTCATGTGTTAGAATGGCCCAGTCAAAGTCCAGACCTAAATCCCATTGAGCATCTGTGGCAAGACTTGAAAATTGCTGTTCACAGACGCTCTCCATCCAATCTGGCTGAGCTTGAGCTATTTTGCAAAGAAGAATGGGCAAAAATTTCAGTGTCTAGATGTGCAAAGCTGGTAGAGACATACCACAAAAGACTTGCAGCTGTAATTGCAGCAAAAGGTGGCTCTACAAAGTATTGACACGGGGGCTGAATACTAATGCACACCACATTTTTCAGATTTTTGTTTAAAATTTTGAAGACCATTTATCATTTTCACTTCACAATTATGTGCTACTCTGTGTTGGTCTATCACATAAAATCTCAATAAAAAACTTCTAAGTTCGTGGTTGTAAGGTGGAAAAATGTGAAAAAGTTCAAGGGGTATGAATACTTTTTCAAGGCACTGTACATGTCAATCCTGAGATCGAGATGCTGGCCTCTTCTGCTCCTCGGACCTGCCTGATCCATCCTGGTGCCCTACGTCTAGCTGAAGTCTCATCACATCGCTCCTGTGGAGGACGGCCCCGTATGGACAGTTGAAAGTTGCACTTGGAAGATGCTCTGGACTCTTACAGTAATGCTTTTGTGACTGAGGACTACAGTTGACTTGCTAATTTTAGGACTGCAGTTGTCATGAACAGTTTTGCACTCAAGTTTCCATCAATGAAGAGTTTATAACATCAACGAAACTGACTTCATGTTAAAACTGTTAATGTTATAGTCATGCTGTCTGTTGTTGCCCAAATGAGGATGGGTTCCCTTGTGAGTCTGGTTCCTCTTGAGGTTTCTTCCTTATGTCGTCTGAGGGAGTTTTTCTTTGCCACCGTCGCCACAGGCTTCATCATTGGGGATAGATTAGGGATAAAATTAGCTCATGTCTTGGGTCGTTCAGATTCTGTAAAGCTGCTTAGGGGCAATGTCTATTGTTAAATGCGTTATACAAACTTGACTTGACACATTCTCTATTGAAAAATGTGTGGAGAATTTAGAAATGAAAAATATGACCGTGATGACGCCGTACTGTTACACACCTAAAGATCTGTTTACAGGAAGAACGGGACAAAAATAACACCTGAAACATTTCATCACTTGGAGCCTTCAGTCCATAAACATCTTTGAAGTGTTGGGAGAAGGAACGGGAACATTATGAAGTGGGAAATGATTTACTGTCCCAACTTTATTGAAATGTCTTGCAAGAATCAAAATTGAAACAAGTGTTTAGTTTGAAAACAAACAAACAAAATGAGGGTAAAACAAATAATATGCCTCTGTGTTGTTTTGAGTGTAATACAGGTCAAAGATTATTTACAAATTTTCATTTTTAATTTCAACTTCGATATACTGTCCCAACTGTTTCTGATTTAGGGTTGTAACACGTTATCATTTCTACAGTAACAACTTATTCACAGGGACAAATACAGTTCAGTTTAAATTTAATGTCCCAAAGGGAAACTTGTCTTACAGTCAGGTACAGATACACATAAATAGCACACAGATACACAAAGACACAAAAAGAAAAACTGACACAAACTAATATAAATAGACAAACTAATATAAATAGACAAACTAATATAAAGAAACTGTCTTACCACTTCAGTGGATTAAAAAATGTGTAATCACTGATATTTTAAAAAGTGTTCTTTAAGCACCTGTTGATTTATGGAAGGAGACTCCAGTGTCAGTGCTTTGTATCACTCAGAGGTAAAACTGTAACTTTACGTTTTCCAACATCTTCAGGACAGAAGAGTTTACACTTTGTTGTTTCTTAATGACATTCACTTCACTTTCATTGATATAATGCTTTAACAGTGTCACAAAACAACCTTCCATTAATCAAGATATACAGTAGATTTAAACTGATCCCTAATGAGCAAGAAAGAGATGATTGTGGCAAGGACAAACTCCCTGAGATGACATGAGGAAGAAACCTTGAGAGGGAACCTCTAAGCAGAAGTAGAACATCAGAATGGATCAGCCAGGACTGGAGGGCAGAAGGAGTCAGGATCACTGGGATTTCATCATGTAGCAGGAGTCACATGCCTTGCTCAACAGTGAGTAGGGCATGGTCGGGGAGATGAAATAGAAAAAAATATAAAGATGGAGTCCACGATTCTGGAGAAAGATTGATATTTGAATTCAACAGGTAAACAAATACACACCTCCCTTCAGTGCTCCTTGAGAAGCTCTGTCCCTCAAATTCAAAGAAGCACATTGTCAAGGCAACAACACTAAAACTGGGCTACCAAAAAGAAATATGGCAGAATTCATCATCATCCATTCATTTGAACAGTTTACTCAACTTTCAGACGAAAACTGGGAGCCAGCGCTTGACACGGACTGGAGAGATGGCTGAGATGTTCCAGCCTTGTATGGTGTGGAAGTGAATGTCTCTTTCTCATAGCTGAAGCAAAACAAACGTTATCATATAAAACATCATCGATCCAATGGCATCCAAGCACACAAACACAGCATCCACAACACACTGGAGTAAAAAGTAGTGAGAGTTAGTTGTTTAGCTTGTTTATACAAACCTACAGGGACTGAAGAGAGGACTGTAGATTTGTAGCGAAGCTAACAAAGAAGGCAACATTACCTAGCATAGCATTTTGAATTATACATCAAACCAAATAATCCAACTGTACTAGCAAACTTGTGTTTTTAGGTCTTCGTAGCTATAAAACCCTTCTCAAACATTGTTTAGACAAATACCATAATGTAAAGGAATGTAACTAACATTAGCTAGGTTGTGGGTTAGTAAACTGTCACTATGAGAATGAGGTAGTTTCCCAGATCTAGCACACCAGCTCTAGACAGCAATACTGACAACCCTCCTGCTGCTATCACTAACATCACAGCAACAGCATATCTTGGTGTAGCACTTCCTGATGTGGGTGGAGCACAGAAGCATGGCAGGTGAGAGTTGATGTTTACACAAACACTTATTTTGTTTTTTCAGCTTTCTTTCATTCACTCTTTCACTCACTCACTCACTCACTCACTCACTCACTCACACATGCATTGTGGTCAGGGAGAGAGCTCCCTTTCTCTGCTCTCTCTCTCCTTTTATGCTCCATCCCTGTAACAAACACACACACATTAATTGACAGCAGGTGGAATGACTTAGCCACTTACCTTCCCCAACCCTGCCCTCCATTCACAGACTGCTGCTTGGCCACGCCCTCGCTGCCACATACCCCCACCACCGGACTTAGGCCGGGGAGCCGTCGGGCCTGAAGCTGACTCTCCCCCCTGACAGGACAGGAAGTCCGCCACCACCATGTGCGCCCCCGGCCTGTGGATCACCTTGAACTTAAATGGCTGGAGGGCGAGATACCAACGGGTGATCCGTGCATTGGCATCCTTTATGCGGTGGAGCCACTGGAGGGGCGCATGGTCCGAACAGAGAGTGAAAGGGCGCCCCAGCAGGTAGTATCGGAGGGTGAGGACCGCCCACTTGATGGCAAGACACTCCTTCTCGATTGTGCTGTACCTGCTTTCACGCATTGAGAGTTTCTGGCTGATGTACAGCACGGGGCACTCCTCGCCCTCCACCTCCTGGGACAAAACGGCCCCCAGCCCTCTGTCTGATGCATCAGACTGCAAAATAAAGGGGAGAGGGAAGTCAGGGGAGTGTAAAAGTGGCCCCACACACAGTGCAGCTTTTACCTCAGGGAAGGCCTGTTGGCACTGCTCCGTCCACTGGACTGGATCTGGAGCCCCCTTTTTCTTGAGGTCGGTTAGCAGGCTGGTGATGTCCGAATAATTAGGTAGAAACCTACGATAATAGCCAGCTAGCCCCAAGAACCATCTCACCTCCTTTTTGGTCTTGGGCCTCGGGCAGGCCGCAATTGTTGTGGTCTTGTTAATTTGGGCACGCACCTGCCCATGGCCCAAGTGCAACCCCAGATATCATACTTCTACCCACCCAATTGCACACTTTTTTGGGTTAGCTGTGAGGCCCGCTTGCCTCAGTGACTTTAGAATGGCCCTCGGGTGTTCCAAGTGCCGCGGTCAATCATTACTGTAAATTACGATGTCCTCTAGGTAGGCAACCGCGTAGGCAGCGTGAGGGCAGAGGACCCTGTCCATAAGCCGCTGGAACGTAGCGGGCACCCCAAACAGCCCAAAAGGGAGCGTGACAAATTGGTGTAATCCAAATGGTGTGGAAAAGGCCGTTTTCTCTCGGGTTAGAGGAGTCAAGGGGATCTGCCAATAGCCCTTTGTTAGATCCAGTGTCGAATAAAAGCGAGCAGTGCCTAACTGATCAAGCAACTCATCAATGCGAGGCATTGGGTATGCATCAAATTTAGACACCACATTGACCTTTCTATAGTCCGCACAGAACCGGACCGACCCGTCAGTCTTGGGAACCAGGACCACTGGGTTGCTCCAGTCACTGTGGGACTCCTCGACTATGCCCATTTCAAGCATGGCCTTGAGTTCATCCCAAACCACCTTTTTCTTGTGTTCAGGCAATCAGCAAGGGCGGCTACACACTACCACCCCCGGGGTCATTTCAATGTGGTGTTCTATGAGGTGGGTACGACCAGGAAGGGGCGAGAACACGTCGGAAAATTCCTTCTGCAACTTGGCTACCTCCATGAGGTGGGCCAGTGAGAGGTGGTCTCCACAAGGGACCGGAGTGGTCCGAGATGTTATCTTTTTACGTCCGGCCCCAGCTCCGCCTTCTCTGGGACTACCGACGCCAACACCATGGGGACCCCCTCATTCCAGTGTTTTAAAAGGTTGAGGTGGTAGATTTTCAGTGCACCGCCCCTATCCGTTCACTTCACCTCATAGTTGACATCCCCGACTCACCGTGTGACCTTAAAGGGCCCTTGCCACTTGGCGACTAGTTTAGAACTCGACATGGGCAATAATACAAGCACTTTATCTCCTGGCGTGAACTCTCTAAGGCGCGTGCCCCTGTCATACAGCTGGCTTTGACGTTCTTGTGCCTGACGTAAATTCTCCTGGGTTATGTGCATGAGGGTGTGGAGTTTTGCGCGCAGGTCAAGAACGTACTGGATTTCATTTTTACTCGGTGAATGTCCCTCCTCCCAGTTTTCCAGTAGCACGTCCAGAATGCCACGCGGCTTACGCCCATATAATAATTCAAAGGGAGAAAACCCCGGGGAGGCTTATGGGACCTCTCGTACTGCGAATAACAGGGGCTCGAGCCACTTATCCCAATTACATGCATCTTCACTTACGAATTTACGGATTATGTTTTTGAGTGGTTAAATTGCTCTACTAAGCCATCTATTTGTGGGTGATAGACATTGGTGCAGATAGACTTAATCCCCAGTAACCCATACAGCTCATGCAGTGTGCGTGACATAAACAAAGTGCCTTGGTCTGTCAGGATTTCTTTCGGAATCCCGACCTGGGAGATAAAGCGGAAGAGCGCTTCCGCAATACTGCGTGCTGAGAGATTGTGGAGAGGCACTGCTTCTGGATATCGCATTGCATAGTCCACCAGAACTAAAATAAAGCAATATCCCCATGCTAACCAATCTTATGGCCTGACGAGATCCATCCCAATTTGCTCAAACGGGGTCTCACTTAGAGGAAGAGGACGCAAAGGCGCTTTTGGAGTGGCCGCGGAATTTACTAATTGGCATTCACGGCATGCCGCACACCACCACCGGACATCCCCGTGAATCCCTGGCCAGTAGAACCGGGCCATTATTCAGGCTAGTGTTTTATCTTGCCCCAAGTGTCCAGCCATGGGATTAAAGTGAGCCGTATGGAATACGAGTTCTCTACAGCTCTTTGGGATTAACAACTGGGTTATTTGTTCCTTAGTTTGAGTGTCCTGCATCATTCGGTACAATCTATCTTTAATAATGGCAAAATAGGGGAAAGTCGGTGCTGCGCTTGGCTGAAGAGTTTGACCATCGATTACTCTCACTTGGTCAAACGCATGCCGCAGAATCTCATCTCCCGACTGCTCTAACGGGAAATCCTCAAGGGAATCCCCAAGAGAGTGAGGAGGAGCGGGCTGCTCCTCACTCTGACGCGGTGTTGATGTAGACGGCTCTGCGACAGCTTCTCCAGTCAATGCCACACTGGGATCTTCCCGTGACCTATAAGTGCAGGACCCACTGTGTGTTAAATATTCCATTAGGTTTTTAAATCCTGGCCAATCAGTACCCAAAATCAACAAGTGGGTGAGACGGGGACTAACCGCCGCCTTTATTCTATGTATTTGGCCCCGGAATAGAATTTGGACAGACACTAGAGGGTAATGGTGTTTAGTCAAGCCTTTTGTTAATGGTGTTTATGAGGTAAAGGAGTAGATCTGGAGGGTCCTCAGACATAGAGTGTTTTGGTAAACTGGGATGTATGGATGCTGTCAGTCCCCACTTGCTTGCTCACTCGAGTTTGTTGACGGTGTAGTGGCTGCTGCTTTATGTCCCGGGGCCCCTCATGCCTGTGTTACCTTCTGGCTCTCTCCTTTTAGTTATGCTGTCATAGTTAGTTGCCGGAGTCCCTGCTTGTACTCGGTGCAATATGTATACTGTTCCTACTTATTCAGGTGACATTGGGCATACCTAACCACCTGTGTTTTCTTTCCCTCCTCCCCACCCCAAATCTGTCCCTCTGAGTTACATGGAGTCAACAGGAAATCTTTTGGTGGAGAGGGTGGAGACCTCGACTGGCTATCGTAGCCTGCAGGGAATCGGACATCAGACATTCTGTCGCATGTCCCAGACCCGGTGAAATGTAACTGAATTGTCTTGGCCAGCCCTAAGGGTCCCATCTGCATCTCATCATTGCTGAGGAGTGTGCTTCCATCACCCAATCAAGCATCCAGCCAGAGCAGGTCATGATATATTTTACCATATTAACATGCCATTGTTGTGTGTTATGCCTGATGTAAAGACTCTCGTCTCTGCGAGCCTACCACACAGATTTAATACTTGTCATTTTTAGGGCATACCTAACAACCTGTGTTTTCTTTCTCTCTCTCCCCCCCAATCTGTCCCTCTGAGTTACATGTTGATCCTGGGATTGAGATGCTGGCCTCTTCTGCCCCTCGGACCTGCTTGATCCATCCTGGTGCCCTGTGTCTGGTCGGAGTTTTATCGCACCGCTCCTGTGAAGGACGGCCCCATGAGGACAGTTGAGGGTTATACCTGTTAAAACTGTTAATATTATAGTCAGGCTGTCTGTTGTTGCCCAAATGAGGATGGGTTCCCTTTTGAGTCTGGTTCCTCTCGAGGTTTCTTCCTCATGTCGTCTGAGGGAGTTTTTCCTTGCCACCGTCGCCACAGGCTTGCTCATTGGGGATAGATTAGGGATAAAATTAGCTCATGTTTCAAGTCGTTCAAATTCTGTAAAGCTGCTTTGCGACAGTGTTTATTGTTAAAAGCGCTATACAAATAAACTTGATTTGATTTTATTAATGGTGAACATCCCCGTGCACACACAACACTTTCACCGCTTGTGCTCCCCCCAATGCTTCACCTTGCACTAGGCATTGGTGAATTGAGGTCTGATTACAATTGGAATCCACCAAAGCATGATATGTAGTCCCTTGAATACTCACCGGTATGCGATACATTCTGGCCCGATCGGGGGTGGTTTCTGGCACGTTGGGGATCTGGATTACAGCACCCACCTCCCTTGCGGAACTCTGACCTTGGAGATGCTCCGATTCCCCACCGGGCCAGCACACCGGCCCAGGCTTTCCCTCTGCACTGGTGTTATGGGTGTCACTCACCTGAGGGGGAGACAACACAGACACAGGAGAGGGAGAGGGGAGGACACCATGGGTGCAACGGGCCAGCTGGGGAGGAGCCAGCCACCACCTCTGTGGCAGGGGAATGGGGTGGAGAGGGGGACAAGAGACAGGGGGAGAAAAGAGAGAGAGAGAGAGAAGAGAAGCAAGGGGAGATGGCTCATCTGCCTGCCGTCGGAGCTGCCTCCAGATGGTCCTCCACCAGCTTGATGGCTCGCTGCAGCGACACCGGGTGATGATACTGGACCCATTCCGCCATTCCTTCTGGAAGTCGAGAGACAAACTGCTCCAGTGCCACCAGATCGATGATCTCGTCAGCGTCGCGGTCTTCTGCCCTCAGCCACCACCGGCAGGTGTCCCGGAGTTGCTGGCCAAATGCAAACAGCCGGCTGACCTCCTCCGATGCCAGCGCCTGGAAGCGCTGGCGATTTTGCTCCGGGGAACAGCCGAGCCGCTGCAGGATGGCTTTCCTTAGGTCTGTGTAGGCCAGCCGGCTGACAGCAGGGAGCTGCTGCGCTGTGAGCTGCGCCTCACCAGTCAGGAGCGGGAGGAGGTGCGCCACGTGCTGCTCCAGTGGCCACCCCCACGCCTCGTCTGCTTGCTCGAAGAGAGCGAGGAATGCTTCTTGATCGTCTTGCGGTCCCATCTTCGTGAGGGTGGTGGCAGTGGTGGTCGACGCCCCTGCTGACGCGAGCAGGTGCCGGAACGCCTGGCGATCTTCCTGCTGGGCCAGCATCAAGGCCTCGAAGCGTTGCTCCTGCTCCTTTCGGAGGGTGATCAGCGCTTGATGCTGGTTCTGCTGGGCGGTAGCGAGGGCAAGGATGAGCTCTTCGAATGGCGAGGACTCCATGGGGTGGTTCCCTTCTGTGCTCCCGGGTTTCAGCACCACTAGCACTTCCTGATGTGGGTGGAGCACAGAAGCACAGCAGGCAAGAGTTGATGTTTACACAAACATTTTTATTTTGGCTTTTCAGCTTTCTTTCATTCACTCTTTCACTCATGCGCTCACACATGCATTGTGGTTGGGGAGAGAGCTCCCTTTCTCTGCTCTCTCTCTCCTTTTATGCTCCATCCCTGTAACAAACACACACACATTAATTGACAGCAGGTGGAATGACTTAGCCACTTACCGACCCCGCCCTCCATTCACAGACTGTTGCTTGGCCACGCCCCTGCTGCCACACTTGGCAAATTAGAAACCAAGCTGAATGTAATTTAACATCACCTGACACCGAAATGTGATACATGTGCCTGCTTGCTAGCTAACCAATTGGATTAGTGATCACAAACATTAGCAAATGGAACAAAACAATACTGACCTGTTGGTTCTGTGAAACACAGCAAAACTAAAGTTACCCACCTGTCAAGCAGAAACCGAGCACACTCCGCATCTTTCTTCATGCTTTTCAACTCTCAGAGGTTTCTTACCATTGGAAAGCCTCAGTGATGTTAACGCTGCTCTTCACACCTGCCTGATCTTATCATTACCTTTTCAATTTTTGTTCTTCTCGCCATTTCTGTGGCTATTTCTCGGCTGTTTCTCATTTTTGACAATGTGATTATGTTGGCCTGTTCTGCTTATTAGCATGTGCCAGGTTTATCTTCCCTGTCACTCCAACTGCCCCCTTTCCCCCACCTCCCCTCCCCCTCCGTTCCCCCCTGGCCTGTGTGCAAGTGCACTGGAATAGTGTGTGTTTGTTTCCAGTCAGGGCTGTATACGAACACCAGAGGGGTTTTTTCAGCGTACACACAGAATGAACAGCAAGTGGACCGTGGGGAGATATTCACTGAATTTGACAAAACATGTATTGAATTAGAATCACTGACTGCACCTTTAACAAAACGCTTTTAGTAAACAAAACAAATAGGTTTTCAGCCGAGACCTAAAGACGAAGACTGTGTCTGAGTCCTGAACACTAAGTGGAAGGCTATTCCATTACCGAGTGGCTTTGTGAGAAAAAGCTTTGCCCCCTGCTGGAGCCTTCAGTATTCTCAGTACCAACAAAGAGCCTGCACTGTTTAATCAAAGCAGCCATGGCAGATTGTATTAAAAAAAAGAAAAAAAGGCTCACCTGTTTCATAATAATGTCATACTAGGGTGGGCAGAGGTGTTGTCATGCTTCACACTCGGGCCTCCCCTTAGTCGCATCCCTGCAGGAGCATAACAAGCTGCAGTTTTTGTCCTATTAACTTCAAGAGAGAGAAAAAAGAGAGATTGATGAGGGAACCACTGTAAGTGAGAACAGGAACTAACTCGTTCCATGAACATAGGTGTTTCATGAAATTAAATTTAACTATTTATGGCCATAAAGTATGACATTCTTTGATGGATTAAAAATTATAATTGTTGGCAAATTGCTGTGGTATAGACATAAGAAAACACAAAGCGATGTGATAGGAAAATCATCTTCAGGGTGGTAACTCTAATTCAGTTTCATCACCACTTCGTCTATAATTACGTTACAACAACAACAACATACAATGTTCATGACTTAATTAAAGAACATTTATAAAAGAGAAAATGTCTGTGTTTTCAACTCTAGCTCACAAGGTGGCTCCGTTCTATGAAGAGTGGTGGTTCCTGGTCGTGATGGCATTGGTTGGTCTGATCTTCATCCTCCTGCTGGTGTTCATCCTCATCATTCGAGGACAGAGCAAGAAATATGCCAAAAAGGAGATGGGTAAATTGGCTTTACTTCAGCCTGTGTCTCATTTATGATAATTATCTCTCTCTAAATGACTGTGTTCTTTGCTTCCCAAGTGGACCTACCTGTGTGTGTATGTGTGTGTTCTCAGGTAACAGCCCTAACTGTACCACTCTGACCCATGGAGAAATGGTGGGACTGGATGAGAGTCGCTTTCCTGCACTGGAATTGAACAACCGCCGCCTGTCCATCAAAACCTCCTTCAACCGAAAAAACGGCATCTACACCAGGTCGGTCTTCTCAACCACCTCGCTGTTGATCTCTAAAACTTAAAATAATAATAATAATAATAAAAAATAAAAGCATTCTTGTTCACTAACAATCTCTATAGTGGATTGTGTATTTCAGATGAGCAAAATCACATATCCAGATTGCATGTTTGTGGTAATGAATATGCAAATTTAAGGCATTTTGAGCTAAAAGTGTAAAATAATGAATGGATACAAGTCAAGTCAATTTATAGCATTTTTGACAACAGACATTTTCATAAAGCAGTTTTACAAAAAAATAAAGAATTTAAACATATGAGCTAATAAATGAATTTATCCCTGAGAATGAAGTCAGCTGAAGACCTGAATGTACTGAAGAAGCAGGTTCATATCAGTGGGGTTTTTATTCTTTTATCGGAATAAAATTTGGGCTCAGATAGTGAAAGAGTGGTTCAGGAAGCACGAGGAATCATTTTACACATGAATTAACCACCACAGAGTCCCGACCTTAACCCCACTGAGAGTCTCTGGGATGCTGGAGAGGATTTTATGCAGTGGTTCGACTCTCCCATCGTCAACACAAGATCTCAGTGAAAAATTAATACAACTCTGGACTGAAATAAATGTTGTGACATTGCACAAGTTTATCAGAACAATGCCACAGCGAATGCATGCTGTAATCAAAGTTAAAGGCAGAGCAACCAAATACAGTATTAGAGTGCATTACTTTTTTTTTTTTTGATAGGGCAGTGTATTAGATCAAGAGTGTGACCACCATTATGGGTCGGTCCTATGACGTTCTGATTAACCCCTACTGAATCTAAAATGGACACGAACACTGTTTTCAGAGGATCTTCTGGGTTATTGAAATGAATATTAAAATCTCAGACAACTAAAGCTTTGTCTAAAGAAACACACAGGTCTGAGATGAAATCCGCAAATTCAGAAAGAAACTCAGAATATGGCCCCAGGGGCCTGTAAATAATAAATAACAGAATTGACTGGGTAGACTTATTTTTTTGCAGCTACATGTCATTGTTAGTGTTAAGAATTTCAAATGCACTGAATTCATGACCAGGTTTTTGTGTTTTTACAATTCAAAGATATGAATGTGGAATTGGTTTCAGGAAAAGAAATTTGAGTTAGTGAATACACCTGAAGGGCAGGTAATGCATTAGCAGAGGCAAAACAAAACACACATCTGACACATGAGACACGTGTCCATATACACATCTGACTGACTGTGTGTGTATGTGTGCGTGTGTGTGTGTGTGTGTATATGTGTGCGTGTGTGTGTGTGTGTGTGTGCAGGTCCCCTCCAAGGCCAAGTCCTGGGAGTCTGCACTACTCTGATGAAGACATCAACACTAAATACAGTGACCTGATTAAAGCCGAGAGCAGCAGCTTAACTGAGAAAAAATCAGAGCTGTCTGATTCACAGGTAACACACACACACACACACACACACACACACACACACACACACACACACACACACACAGAGTTTGTCATTTGAAGGGCATTAATAAACAACCAATATATGAAGATATCATTTCTCTCTCTCTGTTTTGTGTCTCTATCTGTCTCTCTTGCTCTGGCTCACTCTTTTTGCCTGTCTGTCTCTCTCTTTCTCTCTTTGTCTCACACTCTCTTTCTCTGTCTCACTGTCTCTCTCTCTTTCTCTCTCTCTCTCTTTCTCTCTCTCTCTGTCTGTCTCTCAGGGCAGTGATAGTGAATGTGAGGTTGATGCCACCCTGCAGAATCAGACGCACTCGTTCGTTAATCACTACATCAGCGACCCCACTTACTACAATTCATGGCGTCGACAGCAGAAAGGAATCTCCAGAGCTCCACCTTTTGCCTACAGCCAGTCAGAACCTACTGACCCCACTCCCACGACTGGTCCTGTGTCCACTCCAGCCACACCCCCTAGCCCTGCCCACGCCGAGCCTCAGAGCATCTTCAGACCCAAAGGCAGTCGGACTCCCACGCCGTCACAGCAAAGCTCCGCCCACTCCACCCTGTACCGTCCACCAAGCAGCTTGGCCACAACAGCTACACCACGCCCACCCAGCAGCTTGGCCCCACCCACCACACCCCGCCCACCAATTGCTGGCTTTTCCTCCTTTGTCTGATTGGCGAGTGACAGTGACGAGAGTTGTGTTATAATAATATGGTTCTGTTCCAAACAGTAACATTCGAGGTTCTGTTTTAAACACTATAATGTTTAGCGTTCTTCGAGAGCATTTTTAGGTTCTCTAACAAACAGTGGAATTTGCACTCAGCATCTACTTTAATAAGAACATGTACACCTTCTCGTTTATGTAGTTATCCATATCCAAAAAACAGATGTGCTTTCAGCTGAGACTAAAACACTGAGACTGTGTCTGAGTCCCGATCACGACTCGGAAGAGAAATTTCAGATGAATTTTACACCCAAAACAGTGTTACAAATTTTACAGGCCACTGGTATCAATGATCAGATGTCACCAAACACACGCAGTAACGATCTCTAATGAGGCGAATAGCAGCCCATCATTCAGTCAGATCATTTTGCTCCGTTGTAAAGTTTTCAGAAGCTCAGCTCTGGGTTAGCTAAAGTTTTATGTTTATTTACTGAGCTGTCTGATGACCAGGGTGAGCGGTGTGTTGACTTGGTGAAATAAGCAGATTATCAGAGGCTGTTTTTAGCTTCTCAGGAAAATATATCAGAAACTGTGTAAATGAGATGAAATCAGGTGAACTTTAGCAGTAGCCACATAAAGCCTAAAACCAGGAATAAAGGTGAACTCATCAGATTGTACGCAGAGGGACGAGAAGAGAGACGGTCGTTAATGTATCAGTGGGATAAATGGAAAATATCTGAGCAGATAACTGACAGCTGTTTAGTTCACTCAGATAATTATTTGTTCATTCACTTAAAGACTGAATGAGTGCAAAGATGAGATTTGACAATGAAGAGGACTTGAGAAGATTTTTATATATATATATATATATATATATATATATATATATATATATATATATATATATATATAAATTGGTGTCATTTTCCTTTCTAAAAAAAATACGGTAATATTTATCAACACAGTGGGCCCACCATTAGAGTCATGGAACCCAACAAAGTGGGTCAGGAAGTGGGTCATGATGAGGAGGTCAACAGGTCATGTGACTGGTAGCGAGAGAAGGAAAGACGCCCTCAGTCCTGTTTGGAAGCTCATGAATTAAAATGAAATGACTGTATAGTTAATATGTGAATTGTGAGATGTGAATAAAGATGCTTTGAAAGACATTGATGATTGACAGTAACCTGTAAACAAGAGCTTCCCCTCCTTACAAAACTCGGTTTAAGCACTGTTCATAAGAGAGGCCAGAGGAAAACGGTCAGATTGGTTTGAGCTGCCGGGACGGGTACAGTAACTCATATAATCACTCTGAGATGTTTAGCTCCTCTGTCCATGAGGCCGATGAGTTATTGCCAGGGCATGGTGTCTGTCGTCCGTCATCCACAATTCAGTTAAATCCTGTCTCCTCCGTTGATTCTCCACAGATTTCCATTTCCCATTGTTTTGTTTGAAAGAACTCATCACTCCACACAAAACTTGGCCGTCGTTTCATCAAATTTTTTGCTAACGAGTTACTAATTAAGCCAAATTAATGAATTTTCCAGGCCTCTCACTGGAATTGTATCTCCTTTCTGATTTCTCATCTGATTCCAGTTCTGATCGATGTTTTGGATCGATCTTCCCTTGAGGAACAAAACTTGGTCGTTTGTTTCTTGATTTTCTTGTTGTAAACATTTTTTGTTGACAGCTTTGTTTATTTTCAGTTAAATTGCGTCTCCTCCCTCAGTTCTCAATGGATTTCAATTCTGATATTTTTTTATGTGAAAGAACTCAACCTTCTGCACAACACTTGCTCATTGTTATTATCAATTTTTTGCACCAAATTTGTAATTAGTTCAACTTAACACATTTTCATCTTACTAGAATTGTATCTCCTCTCATTTATCATGCAATTTCAGTTCTGATGGATGTTTTGGGTCGATCTTCACTCGGGGAACAAAATTGAGTCCTTTGTTGATGTTCCCGTTGTAAACAGTTTGTCGTGGAGGTTGGTCCTCTCTCACACTTTCACATCTCAGTTCTGTTTGATGTTTTGGTCGTCAGGGTTGTTTTGATGGCAGGCCAGATGAGCTCCTACGCCCTTGACGTTCTGATTTTTTAAATCATACTGAGATACTTTTCTATTTGCGATGGTTGTAAAGAGTGATGATATGAGTTACTATATCCTTCCTGGCAGCTCGAACCAATCTGGCTGTTTTCCTCTGATCTCTCTTATCAACAAGGCATTTGTTTCCACCCACAGAACTGTCGCTCAATGTTCTGAAAAACTCAAACCAGACCATCTGGTACCAACAAAGTCACAGAGATCAGACTTTTTCTTCATTCTGATGTTGATTTGAACATTATCTGAAGCTCTTGACCTGTATCTGCTGCTGCCACGTGATCAGCTGATTGGATAACTGCATGAATGAGATGATGTACGTGTTCCTAATAAAGTAGACAGTGAGTGTAAATGTACTTGTTGTTTTTGTTTGAATGGAGAATATTTTTGTTAAAAGCTGAGTGAAAAAGCGAATTTAAGATTGTAACACAGCCCAGTCACTGTGGCTCAACACCCCGAGACACTTTAGAAGGACGAATCAGCACACATGGGGGGGGGGGGGGGGGGGGGGGGGGGTGTTCCCCTTCTATCCTTCATCCTCACTATAATCTGGCGCCTGAGTTGTGTCCTGTCATGTGATTTGTTTGCCTTTCTTTCCTTTTTTTTTTACTTTTGTGATTGTGTTAAAGCACAGATATTTAAGAGTACTTGCTCGCTGTCTGTGCCTCTGATCCACAGGGATGCTGGGTCTCAGGGACACAGTCGAGAGTAGCGACTAGGCAGTAGGAAGTGTGTCAGTCACAATTTTATTCACATTTTATTCACAAACTGTAAGATGTGCAAAAATTCCTACAAACAAGTCCAAAAAAATTCTAAGCTCAGCAGTCTGGAACCGTGCAGGTCAGATCATCCCTCTGATCTAGTGTGCCCTGTATTAGTGCACTACATAGTGCACATGATTCCCCAGTGTAGGGGCTAGGGGAGATTCTCTCTCTCTCTCTCTCTCTCTCTCTCTCTCTCTCTCTCTCTCTCAGGAAGGACACAGTTGGATAAAGGTATAGACTGATAGAGGGTCAGTGGCGTGAAGGCTGATAGATGGATAAATGCAGGAATGATAGCGTGATGAAGGTTTAGAAAAGGGGAAGATGGAGTGATTGATAGAGGGTTAAATCCTCATGTAGTATTCCACTGTGTGTGATTGCTGTACATGTTTGTTTAATATTTCCATCACACACACACACACACACACACTTAGGAAAGTAGAAATTTAAAAAATGATAGGAAAAAG
Organism: Neoarius graeffei; assembly: GCF_027579695.1. Taxonomy (NCBI): domain Eukaryota; kingdom Metazoa; phylum Chordata; class Actinopteri; order Siluriformes; family Ariidae; genus Neoarius; species Neoarius graeffei. Next base: position 961,133 of record NC_083582.1, on the reverse strand, counting down.
TTTATTTTTGAAATGATGAAGAAACATGGAGGAGGAGGGAGGCTGAAAAACACTGATGTCAGAGGTCAAAGTTTATCCTTTCTTTCACGGTGATGGACAGACTGGGTTCTCATGTGTGCTGTCAGGTTGTCAAAGAAACCCACCTATGCTTCTGTTAGTGATGTCATTAACAAACAGGAAACGATATCACTACTTTGATGTCATCTGTAGAATTGTAGTACTATCTAACTGCTGTGCTTCGTTAATGATTGCTACTGTTCCCGTTTATTTTATTCTAAATCATTTTGAAGCTGTGTGTGTGTGTGTTTAGCAGATTGAAACATTGGTTTATTTATGTAATGTCGGTGAGCTTCTGATGCTCTGTGATGTTTAGTTCCATTTAACGGTAATTTAAACGCTAAAAGCCGCTTCTCCGTGCTTTAGTATTTACCTTCTGCATGTCCAGCTGACATTTTGCTTGATCATATCTGACAGGGATATTGGTCTTCATCCATGTTATTATTTATATTAGAGAAGAACTATTTTGAAATTAATATAAAATACTCCTTGAATACACAGACACTGACAGACACTGAGAACAAGGGGAGGGTTTTCAGAACGAGCACAATATCTTCCCTCCTTTTATGTCTGTGAAGATTCTCAGTCATCCAGGTCATAGTAAACTGTGGGTGGTAAAAGAGAGCAACTGGACTTGCTTGAAGATTCTTGAAGACGTTTCACCTCTCATCCGAAAGGCTTCTTCAGTTCTGTCTGAGAAATAGGGAGTATCAGGTATTTATCCTCTCATGGATGAAAAGCAATCCTAAGGTGTCGTTGAGTCATCCTGTTGGTGTGGGTCACCGGGGGCTGGGTGTGAACGGCCTAGAGAGTTGTTGGGGTGATCAGTGGGTTGTTGGTTCTCTCTGTCCTCCTGTGAGTCACTGAAAACAGCTGGGTTTTGGTGTGCATTCAGTTGTCTGGGAAGTGTGCCAAGGACTGCATTGTAGGTGGCTGATAAATGATGTCTTAGACCCCCACCTCTGTTCAGTGATGACTGTTCCAGGTTGACAAAAATGGCTTCTTTAACTCCTCGCTCATACCAACGATCCTCTCTGGCTAAAATGCGTATGTTGCAATCCTGAAATGAGTGTCCTTTGTTGTTAAGATGAAGATAGACAGCAGAGTCCTGGCCTGAGGAACTGGCTCTCCTGTGTTGAGCCATGCGCCTGTGAAGCGGTTATTTTGTTTCTCCAATATACGAGTTCGTGCATTCCTCACTGCACTGAATTGCATACACTATGTTATCCTGTTTGTGTCTGGGTATTCTGTCCTTAGGGTGGACCAGTTTCTGCTTCAGGGTGTTACTGGGTCTGAAATGTACCGGAATGTTGTGTTTGTAGAAGATCCTCCTGAGTTTCTCAGATAGACCAGAAATGTAGGGAATGACAATGTTCTTGTGTTTGTTCCTGTTATCCTCCTTGTCCGTTCTGTTCCTTTTTCTGCTCTTGAAGAAAGCCCAGTTGGGATACCTGCAGTTCTGAAGTGCTTTCTTAATGTGATTTTGCTCCTTCTCTTTTCCCTCTAGCATTGTAGGAATCTTCTGAGCCCTGTGTTGCAAGGTCCTAATGACCCCCAATTTGTGTTCCAGTGGGTGGTGAGAGTCGAAGAGTAGATACTGGTCTGTGTGTGTGGGTTTCTGGTAGACCTCGATGCTAAGTCTTGTCTAATGTGTATATCACAATCCAAGAAGGCTAGATTATTCCCACTGACGTCCTCCTGAGTGAAATTGATGTTGACATCCACTGCATTGATGTGCTTAGAGAAGGCTTCCACCTTATGGGTTTTGATTTTAACCCAGGTGTCATCCACATATCTGAACCAGTGGCTGGGAGCAACTCCTGAAAAGTGGTCAAAGCTTTATATTCCACTTCCTCCATGTATAGATTGTATACATGGGGGAAGTGGAACATAAAGCTTTGACCACTTTAACCACTTTTTCAGGAGTTGCTCCCAGTCATTGGTTCAGATATGTGGATGACACCTGGATTAAAATCAAAACCTTGCAACACAGGGCTCAGAACATTCCTACAACGCTAGAGGGAAAAGAGAAGGAGCAAAATCACATCAAGAAAACACTTCAGAACTGCAGGTACAGAACCAGTTTGCTTTTCCATAGCTCAGGGTGCTAAGGGGAGCCACATCATTATGTCGCTGTATACGTCAGTTACGTCGCTGCATTTGCATAAACCTTGGCACGAACATTGAAGCAACAACAACACAGAGAAGAAGAAGCAGCAACAACAACAATAATAATAATGGATGACTTCGCGTTTGTACAGCTGCTGCTTCTCATTGCTTAAAAATGGCGACCTTTCGCGGTCTTGCTATTGTTGTTGGTCTTAACAACTCCGTCCCCCCCCCCCCCCTCCGCTGATGTAAGCGGTTCTTTCCTCTGGCCCAGCAAAGAGTTGGTGCTAGCCTGGAACCGGTTTTTCTGGCCCCAGAGCCGGTTCTTTGTCAGTGGAAACAGAAAACCCGGTTCCAAACTAAGCACTGGCCCCGAACCAGCCCTGGAACTGCTTTGGTGGAAAAGGGGCAAGAGAGGACCAACAACCCACTGATCACCCCAATGACTCTCTAGGCCGTTCACACCCAGCCCCCAGTGACCCACACCAACAGGATGACTCAACGACACCTTAGGATTGCTTTTCATCCATGAGAGGATAAATACCTGATACTCCCTATTTGTCAGACAGAACTGAAGAAGCCTTTCGGATGAGAGGTGAAACGTCTTCAAGAATCTTCAAGCAAGTCCAGTTGCTCTGTTTTACCACCCCCAGTTCCTTCCTTTTAGTTTCAGTGAGAACTCTGGCAGTGTCGTTTGACTCAGTTTTGCTAAGTTCAGTTGAATTCAGCTTTATTTATGTCCCACTTAACAGTGGAAACTTTCATAAATTGGCTTTATAGAATGTCTGGATATAAAATTTTAATTTATCCCTAATGAGTAAGCCAGAGGCGTCCAGTCAGGAGACCGTTACAGTCATTAATTCTATTCAAATTAAATGCACAAATGACTTGTCTAAGTATTGTTTTGACAAGAAATCTCTGATTTTGGTTATATTTTGAGATGATAGAACTCTATTATTAGTCCACTGTGGACCATAAACACCATGGCCTACAGTATTCCTTACAGGTCACATAAACACCATCATTGGTCCACAACGGACAGAGAGACAGACAGGTGAGTGTGAGAGTATAGATCCTGCTTTTGATGCATCATAATTTAAAAAGTAATTAAAATGTAACAAATAAGATTTATTTTTATAACCACACATACACACACACACACACACACACACACATTGTGTGATCACTTGTTAAAAATCAGAGAAACGTTTTGTTGAAATAATAATGCTCCATACTTTTCTATATCAGGAAATGACATCACTCTGTCTTTCAATTTGAAAGTGGGCTGGGATGATATATTTTGTGATGGCTATAGTTAGCATTATGCTACATTAGCATTAGCATTATGCAACAGTGAGATCAGGGGATGATATATCAATGTACTATGATCAGGAAATCTGAACTGGATTTATCATATAAAGTGATGATGGTTATCAGAATGTGTATTATATCATACAGGTATTGTATCGTCCCACCCCTGTGCTTCATTACAGCCAGGTTCAGTGTGAAGCTGAGTGTATATCTGTCAGTGTTTCATCCTCATGCTGTATCAATCTGTATTCTTTACTACAGTATACAAAATCACACTGATCAGACACACTGATCTGATTTGAATGTTGAGCTAAAAATATGATATTTTCTAAATAAAATAAAGCAGAAATGAGGCATGTTGGGCGTGAGGTTTGTCTGTCACTGTCTGTCTATCTGTCTTTCTTTTTGTCTGTCTGTGCATCTGCATAGACTGTTTAACATATTACTGTATGTTTTATTGAACGTTTTGTACTGACTAACACCAATAACCGAGGCTCTGTTGTGATTAGATACTGAGGTGAGTGCAAATGTGGAAACCTTTTATCGAGCACAAATAATCAAGGAACCAAAAATCCCAAAGCTACAAATCACACAAACACAGGCTTGTGAGGTAGCATATATAAAGAAAAAAGAAGTAGGCCTAAGACAGAACCTTGTGGAACACCAAACTTTACTGTAGTATGCATAGAAAAAAAATCACCATTTACATCAACAAACTGATAACAGTTCAGTTAATTAAGCTGAAAAAATGCTGCACTAAGGTCAAGCAACACAAGCAGCGAGACACAGCCCTGATCAGATACCAACAGTAGGTCATTTACTACTTTAACCAGAGCTGTCTCTGTGCTATGATGAGGTCTAAATCCTGACTGATACATTTCATGGATGTTATCCTTACGGTAAATATGAGCATAACTGCTGTGCAACAACTTTTTCTAGGATCTTGGAGATAAAGGGGAGGTTTGATATTGGCTTGCAATTGGACAGGTGACAGGGGTCGAGGTCAGGTTTTTTTAATCAGGGGTTTGATAACTGCAAGTTTAATAATAATAATAATAATAATTAATAATAAGTTCCCTGTGATGACCTGGTGACTTGTCCAGGGTGTACCCCGCCTTTTGCCCGTAGTCAGCTGGGATAGGCTCCAGCTTGCCTGCGACCCTGTAGAACAGGATAAAGCGGCTAGAGATAATGAGATGAGATGAGATGAGATAATAATAAGTTCAATTTATATTGCGCCTTTCTCAAAACCCAAGGTTGGTTTACATTTATAGAGGGAAAAAAAGAAAGTCCACCAAATAGAGGTCAGGATGTCATTCCAATGGTATAGCAGCCACAGTCCCACCAAAAGGCGCATGAAAACAAGTCCCACACTGCGAGCACAGCCGCCACGCCGCTGCCAGGCAACATCACTTGGAACACTACGCTATGGATCCACAAAGCCAGCACAGATGCACCGCTATGCAGAGCGCTGGTATGTCCCAAACCGCCTGCACAACCGCCTCGACACCACCAAGCAACATAGCTTGGAACACCACATCAAGCACTAAAGCACTGCTGCACAGACCACTGGACAACCATGATGTTAAAATGAGCAATGAGCTCTCTGCAGTCCATACAGTAGCTAGGAGCATAGGCATCACCCACAGCGATCCAAGGCCTGGAGGGAACTGACGCCCAAAACTGGATCCAGAGCTACACCACAACTGGCGGACAAAAACACTCAAGCAAAAACAAACTACACAAACACAAAGAAGGGAAAGAAGGAAAAAAATGCTCGGGTGAGAAGTGGCAGCCAGAATGCGCGCGATGTACTCTCAACCAGAAACAGAAATGAACAAGGTTTAAAGGATTTGGGTACATAGCCAGTGCTAAGGGAAGAATTGATTATTTTTTAGAAAAGGTTTGATTGATTCTGGTATTATCTGTTTGAACAGTCAGGTAACTGGTCTAATTCACAAGTTGATTATTTTGATGAAGAAATTAATAAAATTAGTTCAGTCTAAGAGGAGTAAAACATTCTAATTGTTGATATGATACAGTTATATTGTTATCTACAGAGTTATTTATCAGATTGTCTGGCTTTACATTAATAGTTTGAATATTTTACCCAGAAGGTCCTCTGCAAACAGCGTTCGTGTCCATTCTAGATTCAGTAGGGGTGAATCAGAGCATCATACAACTGACCCACGATGGTGGTCACACTCTTGTTCTCATACTAACATTCAGATTAAATATAGAAAATTTGGTCACACTTCGACAATCTGAAGTTACCTTTATCTCATCGTATTCAAGGCAAGGCAAGTTTATTTATATAGCACATTTCATACACAATGGCAGTTCAATGTGCTTTACAGAAGTAAAAACAAAAACAGTAAACAATAGAGAAATAAAATTACATAAAATAATTTTATTTTTATTCTAAAACAATTAATTAAAAGAATTAAAAGAAAATAAGAATTAAACAATAGTAGAAATAAAATAATAAAATGAAGTAGTAGTTCAAATAGGAGGAGGGAAAAAAAGAAAACAGCAGAATAAAATAGAATAAAGTTAAAGTTAAAGTAAATTTAAAACATGCAGAGAAAGTAAAGATTATAAAAAATGTAAAGAAGACAATATTAATTATTTAAAGGAAAGCATCTGAGAACAGCTTGGTCTTTAACCTAGATTTGAAGCTGCCAACAGCAGGAGCATTTTTGATGTCCTCTGGCAGTTGGTTCCATAGCTGCACTGCATAGTAGCTAAAAGCTGCTTCACCACACTTTGTTTTAACAACAGGTTTTAATAGTAAATTTTTCTGTTTCGATCTGGTAGATTTGATTGGGTTAGGCCGCTGCAACATATCAGAGAGGTAATTGGGCCCTGTACCATTTAGAGATTTGCATACCAGCAGCAATGCTTTAAAGTCAATTCTGTAGCTTACTGGAAGCCAGTGAAGGGACCTTAGAATTGGAGTAATGTGCTCTGTTCTTTTTGTTCGTGTGAGAACCCTCGCCGCTGCATTTTGAACCAGCTGAAGTCGTTTGATGGTCTTTTTTGGCAGGCCTGTGAAAAGGCCATTGCAGTAATCAACCCTACTAGAGATGAAGGCATGTATTAGTTTTTCCAGATCATTTTTTGACATAAGTCCTCTTAGTTTGGAAATGTTTTTTAGGTGATAAAATGCCGTTTTAGTGATTGCTTTCATGTGACTGTCAAAGTTTAGCTCGCTGTCAATGAAAACACCAAGATTTTTAACCATTTCTTTAGTTTTAATCCCTTTTGTGTCAAGAATAGTGGTAATCCTGAGTCTTTCATCTTTTTTTCCAAATAGAATTACTTCTGTTTTATCTGTGTTCAGCTGAAGAAAATTTTGTGACATCCAGCTGTTGATTTGATCGATACACTGGTAGAGACATTCAAGGGGGGCATAATCATTAGGTGATAGAGCAAAATAAATTTGGGTGTCATCTGCATAGCAGTGATACAAAATTGAATTTTTATTGATAATTTGCCCAAGTGGGAGCATATAAAGGTTGAAAAGTAATGGTCCAAGAATCGACCCCTGGGGGACACCACAGGTCAAGGACATTGACGTTGAGGAACAATTTCCCAGGGTAACAAAGAAGCTTCTATCTTTTAAGTATGAATTTAACCAATTGATAACTTTACCAGTCAATCCAACCCAGTGTTCAAGTCGATATAGCAGTATGTTGTGATCAACAGTATCAAAAGCTGCACTGAGGTCCAGTAATACCAGGACCGATGTTTTGCCTGCATCAGTATTAAGACGTATGTCATTTATAACTTTAATCAGCGCTGTTTCAGTGCTGTGATTGGCATGAAATCCTGACTGAAAATTATCAAAATGGCTGTTTGATATCAAGAAGGCAGTTAATTGATTGAAGACAATTTTTTCAAGGATTTTCCCGATGAATGGTAGATTTGATATTGGCCTGTAGTTATTTAATACTGAAGGATCCAGATTATTTTTTTTAAGTAGGGGCTTTACAATGGCTTTTTTTAGGGACACAGGAACAACGCCAGTCTCTAGGGATGTATTTATGATCTGAAGCACATCTGTAATTATAAGATGAAGAACAGACTTTAAAAAGTTGGTGGGCAGAATGTCCAATTCAGATGTTGAGGAACTGAGATTTTGTACAGTTTTTTCAAGAGTCTCATAATCAATCAAACAAAATTCTGACATTGTGTTGAAGTTATCTATCTGTGTCATTGGTGATTGCAATTTTTCAATTTTTTGCAACTGAGATATATTATGAGGAATATTCTGCCGTATTTTATCAATTTTACCTTTGAAGAAAGATGCAAACTCATTGCATTTATTAACTGAGAGAAGTTCAGGTGCTAATTGTGGTGGGGGATTAGTTAGCTTCTCTACTGTTGAAAATAGCACACGGGCATTGTTCATATTCCTGCTGATGATGTTGGAGAAGAAAGACTGTCTTGCTTTACGAATTTCATAATTATAATTACAAAGCATCTCTTTATGGATTTGATAATGGATGTGAAGTTTAGATTTGCGCCATTTTCTTTCAGTCTTTCTACATTCTCTCTTTAGCAGTTTAACAGCTGGGTGTTGCTTCCATGGTGCTTTCTGCTTATCATTGACTCTTTTGATTTTGAATGGAGCAATATCATCCATAATTTGGGTCATATTTAAATTAAAAATTTCCAGTAAATCATCTACAGAGTCTGACATTTTGGTTGAGTTCTGAGAGAGAGCTTGCTCAAAGAGAACACGTGTTGTCGTTTATGACTCTCCTACCCATAGTCGTTGAGCTGTTCTGAATGTGAGGAGACATAGAAACATCAAAGAAAACACAGAAATGATCGGATAAGGCCAGGTCAACAACAGTATTAGAAACAGTAAGACCCTTTGTGATGACGAGGTCAAGAGTATGACCACGAGAGTGGGCCGGCCCCTGTACATGTTGTACTAGGTTGAAGTTGTCAATAATTGCAAGTAGTTCTTTGGCATAAATGTTATCAGTATTATCTACATGCAAGTTAAAATCCCCAGATATAATAAGACAATCAAACTCTAAGCAAATGACTGATAACAGTTCACCAAACTCTTCAAGAAAGACTTTGGCTGAATGTCTCGGAGGCCTGTAAATAGTTAATAATAATATGTTAGGAGAGCATGTAACAAGTGCACATAAGTGTTCAAAGGACGTAAAATCACCAAGTGAGGATTATTTACATTGAAAAGAGACTTTGAATATATTTGCGATCCCTCCACCTTTCCCTTGTCGGGTAACATTCAAAAAATTAAAATTTGGGGGAGCTGCTTCAATAAGGGTAATTCAAAATATGTCTGAGCAATAATACAGTGCCTTGCAAAAATATTCATCCCCCTTGGTGTTTGTCTTGTTTTGTTGCATTACAAGCTGGAATTAAAGCTGCTAGCGGCCTTGACGGGCCCTCGCACGTGTGGTTCCGCAACCCAGGACATTCCGCCACCCAACAAAACAGTCACATGTCATATATTCATCAAATGTTCAAGTGTGTGTGTGTGTGTGTGTGTTTCTCTGTGGTGTGAAAATGTACATTTATATATGTACAAAACTATACATGTGTCTCCTCCTTATCTCTCTCACACGCTGTAATCTTAAGTCATCTTAGCTTTCCTGTGTCTGCAGTGTGTGTGTGTGTGTGCGTGTGTCTGTTTGTCAGAGGGAGAGAGAGAGTGTGTGTGTGTGTGTGTGTGTGTGTGTGTGTGTGTGTGTGTGTGTGTGTGAAAGAGAGTGTGCTCAAAGATGTTGCGTGTGCATGAGTGCATACTTGTGAGAGAGTGTATGTGTGTATGCATAAATATGCATATGACTGTGTGTGTGTGTGTGTGTGTGTGTGCGCGCGTGTGTGTGTGAGCATATGAGTGTGTGTGTGCATATGAGTGTGTGTGCTACATGTATATGAGTGTGATGGTGGCGCTATGTCAGGCATGTCATAGATCAATCCATCAAAGCATTGAAAGATTTTGGCACATTTCCTGCTTGGCCAGATGGTGATACTGTGCTAGGCATGTGAATTAGATGTGCCAATATCATCAGAATCACGATATCCAATATTTTGTAAAGTTTCAGCTCAATCCATCAATGAATTGAACATTTTTTGCCCATTTCCTGCTTGGCCAGATGGTGGCGCTGTGCTAGGCATCTGAATTACACATGTGAATATCATCACAAGCATAATATACAATATTTTGTAAAGTGTCAGATCAATCAGTTAAGGCATTGCCAATTTCTGGCACATTTCCTGCTTGGCCAGGTGGTGGCGCTATAACAGGCAGGCCCATTGGGGGTCAGGTTATCATAATAATCATAATATCTATTGAAGTAAGAAGTGTCCGACCATACAGTCAACGCACTGTGGCTTTCTGACACGTTTCCTGTTTATGTGGCAAGATATTAAAATCATAAGGCCATTTCAACATATTACAAGATATCAGAAATCCCCTCGCAATTTAATATCAGCGACATCTTGGCATCATGTATAACAAATTTCACATGAATCTCATGAACCGTCTAGGAGGAGCATGTTAAAATTCATCATGTGTCAAAACACACATATTCAAAACCCTATTCTTTCCTTGGCCAGTTGGTGGCGCTATACCAGACAGGCCCATAACGGCTAAAGAGAATCAGAATCAGAATCATCAAGTTCAACATTCAGCAGTATCTTGGCATATTATATGTTATAATATTTCAACATATTACAACATATCAAAAATCCCTTAGCAATTCAACTTCAGCAGTATCTTGGCATCATGTTTGCCAAGTTTGACATGAATTTGATGAACCGTCTAGGAGGAGTACGTTAAAAATGACCATGTGTAATTTCACTCCAAATGGCCTTATCATCATTCCAAAGTTCTACCCATTCATTTCAATGGGAAATGGAAAAAGGGGCGCTATGAAGTCCCTGGGCCATGCCCGGGGCCAAAAGTCTGTGGCTGAGTAGCAGTGACAATGATTGATGTGTGTATCAAATTTCGTGAGTTTTCGTACATGGGAAATGCCTCAAATAAGGGCAAACACGGCAGAATAATAATAATAATAATAATAATAATAATAATAATAATAATAATAATCCTTCGAAAAACAATAGGGTCTTCGCACCTAATGGTGCTCGAACCCTAATAATAATAATCCTTCAAAAAACAATAGGGTCTTCACACCGAACGGTGCTTGGGCCCTAATTAAAATGGATTGTTGGGGGGTTAGCACCATTTGATTTACCCAACATGCCTACCACTTTAAAGGTGCACATTGTTGTTTTATTGTGACACAAACAATAATTAAGATGAAAAAACAGAAATCAGGAGTGTGCATAAGTATCCCCCCCCAAGTCAACACTTTATGGAGCCACCTTTTGCTACAATTCTAGCTGCAAGTCTCTTGGGGTATGTCTCTATTAGCTTAGCACATCTAGCCACTGGGATTTTTGCCCATTCCTCAAGGCAAAACTGCTCCAACTCCTTCAAGTTAGATGGGTTGTGTTGGTGTACAGCAATCTTCAAGTTATGCCACAGATTCTCAATTGGATTGAGGTCTGGGCTTTAATTAGGCCATTCCAAGACATTTAAATGATTCCCTTTAAGTCACTCCATTGTAGCTTTAGCAGTAATATTTAGGGTTATTGTCCTGCTAGACCATGAACCTTCATCCCAGTCTCAAACCTCTGGCCGACTCAAACATGTTTTCTTCCAGAATTGCCCTGTATTTAGTGCCATCCATCTTTCCTTCAGTCCTGACCAGCTTTCCTGTCCCTGCAGATGAAAAACATCCCCACAGCACGATGCTGCCACCATCATTTTTCATTGTAGGGATGGTGTTCTCAGGGTGATGGGTTTGCGTCATACATAGCATTTCCCAATGATGGACAAAAAGTTCAATTTTTGTCTCATTTGACCAGAGAATCTTCTTCCATGTGTTTAGGGAGTCTGCCACATGCTGTTGGGCAAACTCCAAATGTGATTTTTTAAGCAATTACTTTTTTTCTGGCCACTCTTCCATAAAGCCCTGCCCACTCTTGCCCCTTTTCCACCAAAGCAGTTCCAGGGCTGGTTGGGGGCCAGTGCTTAGTTTGGAACCGGATTTTCTGTTTCCACTGACAAAGAACTGGCTCTGGGGCCAGAAAAACCGGTTCCAGGCTAGCACCAACTCTCTGCTGGGCCAGAGGAAAGAACTGCTTACGTCAGCAGGGGGGCGGAGTTGTTAAGACCGACAACAATAACAAGACCGCAAAAGATCGCCATTTTTAAATGACAAGAAGCAGCAGCTGTACAAATGCCAAGTCATCCATTATTATTATTGTTGTTGTTGTTGTTGCTGCTTCTTCCGCGTTGTTTTTGATTCGATATTCGCGCCAAGGTTTATGCAAACGTAGCGACGTAACTGACGTATACAGCGACGTAATGATGTATACAACGACGTAACTGACGTATACAGCGACGTAATGACGTGTCTTCTCTTAGTACCGCGAGCAATGGAAAAGCAAGCTGGTTCTCAGCTGGCTCGCAAGTTGAACGAGTTGTGAACCAGCACCAGCACTGGCCCTGAACCAGCCCTGGAACTGATTTGGTGGAAAAGGGGTATCTGTGGAGTGTAGAGGCTTAAAGTGGTCCTATGGACAGATACTCCCATCTCTGCTGTGGATCTTTGCAGCTCCTTCAGTATTATCTTTGGTGTCTTTGTTGCATCTCTGATTAATGCCCTCCTTGCCTGGTCTGTGAGTTCTGGTGGGCGGGGCCTTCTCTTATCAGGTTTGTAGTGGTGCCATATTCTTTCCATTTTGCTATAATGGATTTAATGGAGCTCTCTGGGATATTCAAAGTTTGGGATATTTTTTATAACCCAACCCTGATCTATACTTCTCCACAACTTTGTCTCTGACCTGTTTGGAGGCTCCTTGGTTTTCACGTTGCTTGCTTAGTAGTGTTGCAGAGTCAGGGTCCTTCCAGAACAGATTGATTTATACAGACATCATGTGACACTTTGATTGCACACAGGTGGGTCTTAATCAACTAATTATGTGACTTATGAAGTGAATTATTTGGACCAGCTCTTATTTAGGGGTTTCATATGAAAGGGGGTGAATACTTATGCACCCTCCAGATTTCTGTTTTTTCATCTTAATTATTGTTTGTGTCACAATAAAACAACAATGTGCACCTTTAAAGTGGTCGGCATGTTGGGTAAATCAAATGGTGCTAACCCTCCAAAAATCCATTTTAATTCCAGCTTGTAATGCAACAAAACAGGACAAACACCAAGGGGGATGAATACTTTTGCAAGGCACTGTATCTGCACCTCACCACGCTACTGTATTAAACATACATTCATATCAACTACTGCACAGAGCTTTATAAATGATCTCCCAGAGTTATCAACTTTGATCGGGTCACTGTCAACCCCTGCAGAACTTGATCAGACAACTGAATGCTTAGTCAATGTTCCACTATACTTTAGATAATGTAGCTCCACTTAAAAGAAAAATGATTAGAGAGAAAAAAATTAGCACCCTGGTGTAATGATGACACACACTTTAAAACAGACCACTCAAAAATTAGGACATAAAAAAGCCAAGGCTGACCATAGGCTGCGTATAGAGTCCCACCTGTCCAGCAACAACATACAGGAGGTGTGGCGGGGCATACAAGACATCACGAACTTCAGGGACTGTGATGTGTCAACAGGAGACTGGAGTGTGCCGCTGGCAGAGGAGCTAAATTGCTTCTTTGCTCGCTTTGAAACATCTCATCAGCACTCATCTGCTCCAGCCCTGCCCCCACCACCACACAGTTCGTACATCACCCCACTCACTGTACAGGAGCACGATGTCAGGCGGGTGCTCCTGGCAGTGAACCCCAAGAAAGCTGCCGGCCCAGATGGAGTACCTGGTAAGGTGCTCAAAGCATAACCCCCACACACACACCCCTAACCCTCCCCCACACACACGGAAAGACTCGAACTCAGGAAAGACTCTGACTATGGAACTGCACTATGTGACTTTGCACCTTTACCTGCACGACCTCACTTTTTTTACACACCATACACTGTTTCTTTTTGCTGCTGCCCTCCACGGAAAAGACTTCTCTATGGAACTACACATGTGACTTTGCACCTTCCCTGAACTATCTCATAAGAACTGCCTTGGGCCCTGCAATATAACAACTTACCATATGCTGCTACTATGATAACCTCAGCTGGACTGCCCTGGACTGTACTGTGTCTTGTATACTAGTCTTGTTCTTATTTTCCTGTCTTTAGCCTAGATTATTTTCTAAATGTTAAATGTTTCAAATGTTAAATGTTTCAATTGTTGTTTTTTAATCATTACTTTATTATTACTTATTGCTTGTTACACTGTTATTGGTCCTGTCTTGCACTTTAATGTTTGTCTTGTTAATGTCAGTCCTATGTTTATCTATGTCTTTGCATGGGATAAAGAGAAACACAATTTCAATTTCCTTGTATGACCTGTGCATATGAAGAAACTGACAATAAAGCTGACTTGAACTTGAACTTACACACAACACATACACCTCAGGACTGTGCACCTTACACACAGCACACACACCTCAAGTCTATGCACCTTACCTTACCTTGCAATACTTCATAATGTGTAATATTTTATCTTATAATGTGACTCTCTCGTGCAATAATTTATAATGTGACTGTCTCTGTGCAATACTTTAAATGAACAGTACCTCACTCCATAATGTGCAACACAACACATACACCTCAGACTGTGCACCTTACACCCCCCTTTTTTTTCTTTTTCTCCCCCCTTCCTCTCTCTCTCTCTCTCTCTCTCTCTCTACACACTGTTTGCACTGCTATTGGAGATGCTTTAATCTCATTGTACATGTGTATAGTGACAATAAAAGCATTCTATTCTATTCTATTCTATTCTATTCTATTCTATTCTATTCTAAATGGCGTCAAACAAAATTGGTAGCGTTCCAATTAGCGTGGAAGGAGAGCTTCCTGATGTATAGACAAGTTCTTAGTGCTGCTAGATCAACATATCTCTCCTCCCTAATAGAAGATAACAAAAATAATCCTAGATTCCTATTTAATACTGTAGCAAAATTAACCAGGAAAAAGACCACTATAGACACATGCACACCTGCAGTATGTAGTAGCAACAACTGCATGAATTTTTTCAATAACAAAATTGAAAATGTCCAACAAAAAATTCAAACTACTAATTTGAAGCCAGACAATTCAGTAACCAGGTAGATAACAATATAACAGTATCAGGTCAGCAATTAAAATATTTTACTCCCCTTCAAGAAACTGAACTAATTTCATTCATTTCCTCATCAAAACATCACTGAGAAAAAAAGAATAATGTATAATAAATGAGTCAACAGTAAATGTAAAGTGACTTTATGCCAATTGTTAGTGCAATGTAAACAGTCCAGAAGTGAGTCAGTCCATTTTCAGGCTCTTGTTGCAGGAAGGGGGCAGTGAGGTGTTGAGGAGCCTAACTGCCAGGAGAAAAACTTCTTGTAGTATCTGGCAGTGGGGGCTCAAATGCTGCACTGAGCCCCCACTTTTGTTAGACAACAGAGTGGTGGACAATGCATGGGAGGGGTATGAGGGGTCTGCCACAATGCCAGTTGCATGGCGGATAGTGTTTATTGTACAATTCTGTAAGTGATGGGAGGGGGACCTGATGATCTTCTCAGCAGTCCTCACAATCTGCTGCAGGGACTTGCGATCGATGATATTGCAGTTCCTGTACCAGACAGTGATGCATGTGCAGATGATGTGCTTGATAGTCCCCCAGTTGAAGGTGGTGAGAATGGGAAGGGGAGGCTGGCCTTTTTCAGCCTCCACAGCAAGTGAAGATGCTGCTTGGCTTTTTTGGTGATGGTGGTGGTGTTAAGTGTCCAGGTGAGGTTGTCTGCCATGTCCACCCCCAGGAACTTCACGCTGCTGGCTGTCTCAACAGCAGAGCCATTGATGTGAAGTGGAGTGCGGGTGACAGGGCTCCTCCTGAAGTCAAGTCAAGTCAAGTTTATTTATATAGTGCTTTTAACAATAAACATTGTCGCAAAGCAGTTTTACAGAATTTGAACGACTTAAAATATGAGCTAATTTTATCCCTAATCTATCCCCAATGAGCACGCCTGTGGTGACAGTGGCAAGGAAAAACTCCCTCAGATGATATGAGGAAGAAACCTCGAGAGGAACCAGACTCAAAAGGGAATCCATCCCCATCCGGGCAACAACAGACAACATGAATAACATTAACAGTCCTAACATAAAGTCAGCTTCGTTGATGCTATAAACCCCCCACTGACGGAAACCCAAGCGCAAAACTGTTCACGACAACCATAGTCCCAAAGTCAGCAAGTCAGCTGCAGTCCTAAAGTCAGCAAGTCAGCTGCAGTCCCCAGCCACAAAAGCACCACTGCAAGAGTCCAGAGCATCCTCCAGGCGCGACCCCCAACTGTCCACATGGGGCCGCCCTCCACAGGAGCGATGCGATGAGACTCCAACCAGACACAGGGCACCAGGATGGATCAGGCAGGTCCGAGGAGCAGAAGAGGTTCAGCATCTCGATCTCAGGACCAACATGTAACTCAGAGGGACAGATTTGTTGGGGGGGAGAAAGAGAAAACCCAGGTTGTTAGGTATGCCCAATGTCACCTGAATAAGTAGGAACAGTATACATATTGCACTGAGTACAAGCAGGGACTCCGGCAACTAACTATGACAGCATAACTAAAAGGGGAGAGCCAGAAGGTAACACAGGCATGAGGGAGTCCCTGACCATAAAGCAGCCAGCCACTACACTGTCAACAAACTCGAGTGAGCAAGCGAGTGGGGACTGACAGCATCCATACATCCCAGTTTACCAAAACACTCTGTCTGAGGATCCTCCAGATCTACACCTTTGCCTCATAAACACCATTAACACAAGGCTTGACTAAACAGATCTGTTTTCAGCCGAGACTTAAACACTGAGACTGTGTCTGATTCCTGAACACTACTTGGAAAGCTGTTCCATAACTGTGGGGCTTTGTAAGAAAAGGCTCCGCCCCCTGATGTAGCCTTCACTATACAAGGTACCAGCAGATAGCCTGCATCTTTTAATCTAAGTAGGCGTGGTGGGTCATAGAGGAGCAGAAGTTCACTCAGGTACTGTGGTGTGAGACCATTCAGTGCTTTAAAGGTCAACAGTAGTACTTTATAATTAATATGAAATTTGAAGTCAACAACCATCTCTCTTGTCTTTTCAACATTCAGAGACAGGTTGTCGTCCCAACACCAATCCACCAGCTGTCTGATCTCCTCTCTGTATGCAGACTCATTGTTGTTGCTGATGAGTCCCACCACTGTTGTGCTGTCTGCAGACTTGATGATGTGGTTTGAACTCTGCTTGGCAGTACAGTCATGTGTCAGCAAGGTAAACAGCAGTGGGCTGAGCATATAACCCTGCGGTACACCAGTGCTCAGTCTGATGACCCTGGAGATATTGTTGCCTAAGCTGACAGATTGGGGAAGGTCAGTGAGGAAATCCTGGATCCAGTTCCAGAGGGAGGTGTTCATGCCCAATAGGCTCAGCTTCCCTACCAGTCTCTGTGGACTGACTTACTGAATAATGAGCTAAGGTCTATGAAGAACATTCTGACATAACTGTCTTTTTTGTCCAGATAAGAGAGTGTGAGGTGGAGGGCAGTTGAGATGACATCATCTGTTGTTTGGTTGGACTGATAAGCAAACTGTAGTGGGTCTAATTATTCCAGGAGTTGGATCTTCATGTGCCTCAGTACCAGCCTCTCAAAGCACTTGGTGATGATGAGAGTGATAGGATTATGGCATTTTGGCTCATCATTAATCTCAAATACAATATCATGTGTCCTCACCATATAAAATACGGCCTGCTTTCTTGTGCTTTTCTAAGTTTATCATTTTAAGAGAATGCGTATGGTAAGCCTAAAATACTGCTTTATAAATTTACATTTTATGTTGGTGCTATACTGTACATTCATACTATCAAATCAATTTTTTTGTTTGAAAAACAGGAATTTTATCTGTTCAACACACAGCTGTGATGATGAACCAGCACATCCTTTTGGTTTCTACTGAGTCAGAGGAAAAGAGACACATAAAGGATCATAAATCATGTAAATCTGTGTTTTGGCCCCAGTGTTCTCCACTTATGGTGTTTAAACATTTAGTAGTTCAAAGCATATACACAGAACCATGGCCTCACTTTCATTTATAAATGCCTTGAGACCTCAAGAATGG